>NC_038245.2:27485477-27785477 GCF_000004515.6 Glycine max | reverse complement strand
AACCCTTTTCCTTCTCACTTCCTCCCCTATTTATAGCAAAACAGGGGAGATGGTTGCCGCCCAGCTCGCCCAGGCGAGCCAGGTTGCTTCCTCCAGAAGCAACAGCCTTCTGGAGGAATCTTCTGGAGGGCCTAAGTGGGCCTGGTTGCTATTTGCACCCCCATTTTTACTAAGTACACCCCCTACCTTTTTTGGTGATTCTTTTTTCGTAAAGTTACGGAAACTTACAAATTTCGTAACGATACTTGTTTTCTTTCCGTAATGTTACGGAACCTTGCGGATTACATAATCATCCCCTTTTTGACTTACGAAATGTTACGGAACCCCACTATTTATGCAACGATGCTTCCATTTGATTTCCGGTGTGTCACGGAACCTTACGGATTGTGCATCAATATTTTTTTGTTTTACGGCATGTCCCGGAAATTCACAAATTGCCTAATGATGGGTGCCAAGCACCTTACAAGGGCCAAACAAAGGTCGCATGTCATCAAGCAAAGGTCCCCGGACAAAATTAGGGTATGACAGTTGCCCCTCTTTACTTGTCTTTTATTGGAGATAAAAGGAAAGTAAAGATAAGACACTAATTTCGTTCCTCTCGATTGACGAGAGTCGCGGGTGACCATAAAATTTCCGCATGCAAATGACTTGTTGTTCCCGGGGGAACAAAAGGTGCAGAAAACGATGTCAGTCTCTACATGCTATCAAGCGTTCTGTCTTACAGATAGCAAAAGAATGTTTATACGGATAACCACTCGGGTATTTCCGCCCGTCAGCGTGACTCAAAAGTCAGTATGAAAAATCTTGTGAGCGCGGAAGATGATGTAAATCTCCGTATGTCATCGGGCCTGTCGCAACCTACCCTTCGGCGGGAGGGCGACGCGTGACTCGCGGGATGCGTGTTTCACGAAAGGAATACGCGCGGAGTCGCCACCAACGTTTATTTGAGGAAAACGTCGGAAAAACCGGAAAAGACGCGATCTACGAACTTTTAAGTGAAAGGTTCGGGAGTTGTATTTACGCACGGGGAAGGTATTAGCACCCCATACGTCCGCCCCAAGGGACGGCAGCCTTTAATCGAATGTGCAAACATGACTTTGATTTTTTTATGTTCCCTTTTTATGTCTCTATATCCTTTATACCCTTTTTATATTTTCTCTTTTTGTGGTCGACAAGGGTGTTTCCCTTTGCTCCTACGTATTCCTCAATTTGCGATGAGGAAATCAGACCTACGTAGTTCTTTCGGAACAAAGTGTTTGGTTAAGTTTGTTTTTGTCTTTTTTGCAAAATATGTTTTTATTTGAACAAAAGGTCATTTAAGGTGTTGGACCATTAAACGGTCTTTTGATTTTGAAAGATGAGAAACGTTAAGGCGTTGGACCATTAACGATCTCTTGTTTTTGAAAGGAGAGAAACGTTAAGGCATTGGACCATTAACAATCTCTTGGGGTGGTCGACAAAAGCGGGGCTTTTGCTCCTACGTATCCTCAATGAGGAACTCAGACCTACGTAGTTCTTTCTTATCAAGTGATTCTTTTTTACTTAAGTGGCGATCATTTTAAGGCGTTGGACCTTAAAAATGATCCATTTTACTTAGTGAGAAATTGAAATGACAAACTTCAAAAGCCTATTTTTATGGACGAGCTTGACTAGGCGAGTTGATTTTAGCCTTAGTTTCACTTTAGTTATAAATCAATTCGATTAAGAATGAGAAATCCCAAAGAGAAAACGTCCGATTGATTTTCCGCTTTATTTTACTAAAAGATGTCTTTTTGATTATTATATTATTTTTTACCTCTTTTTGATTTCCAACGTGGTTACGGCACGACCGAACGGTCGGAATTTATTTTAACCGAAGTTAATGGATAATACAATTCAAACGTTCGGTGGAAATTTATTTTATTTTTAAGTTAAGCGAGAAATGACTTAAGTAAAATGGCTTAAGCACGTCAACAGGGGGTATAAAAAGTAAACAAAACGAGAATAAAAATGCACGAAACACAATGTGGACCACTACGGGTACATAGAATGAATCGAAATGAATCGAAAAGCTTGGTTCGAGGTACTTACCCGTTGAAGATCGAAGAACGATGAAGAACGAATGAAGAACGTCGAAGAACTGCGAAATTCCTCACGGAAAACGTTACGGAAACGTTTCGGAAGCGCCTCGGCTTAGATTTTCTTCACGGAAACAATTTTTCCAAGCAAATTCGAAAGAGAGAGAAGTGCCTAAGGGGCTGAACCCCTTCCTTCTTGCCTTCCTCCCCTATTTATAGCAAAATAGGGGAGGTGGTTGCCGCCCAGCTCGCCCAGGCGAGCTCAGCTCGCCCAGGTGAGCAGGGTTGCTTCCTCCAGAAGCAACCGCCTTCTGGAGGAATATTCCAGAGGGCCCAAGTGGGCCTGGGTGCTATTTGCACCCCCATTTTTACTAAGTACACCCCCTCTCTGCTGTTTTTTGGTGATTCTTTTTTCGTAAAGTTACGGAAACTTACGAATTTCGTAACGATACTTGTTTTCTTTCCGTAATGTTACGGAACCTTGCGGATTACATAATCATCCCCTTTTTGACTTACGGAATGTTACGGAACCTCACTTAATTATGCAATGATGCTTCCATTTGATTTCCGGTGTGTCACGGAAACTTACGGATTGTGCATCAATATTTTTGGTTTTTCAGCATGTCCTGAAATTTCACAAATTGCCTAATGATGGGTGCCAAGCACCTCACGAGGACCAAAGAATGGTCGCACGTCATCGAGCAAAGGTCCCCGGACGAAATTAGGGTATGACAGTTGCCCCTCTTTACTTGTCTTTTATTGGAGATAAAAGGAAAGTAAAGATAAGACACTAATTTCGTTCCTCTCGATTTGGCGAGAGTCGCGGGGGACCATAAAATCTCCACATGCAAATGACTTGTTGTTCCCAGAATATCACAAATTGCCTAATGATGGGTGCCAAGCACCTCACAAGGACCAAAGAATGGTCGCATGTCATCAAGCAAAGGTCCCCGAAAATCAGTGTATGACACTAATTTCGCTCCTCTCGGTTGACGAAAGTCGCGGGTGACCATGACTTGTCGTTCCTAGAATTTCACAAATTGCCTAATGATGGATGCCAAGCATCTCACAAGGACCAAAGAATGGTCGCATGTCATCAAGCAAAGGTCCCCGAAAATTAGTGTATGACACTAATTTGGCTTCTCTCGGTTGACGAGAGTCGCGGGCGACCATGAAATTTCCGCATGTAAAAGACTTGTTGTTCCCGGAGGAACAAAAGGTGCAGAAGACTATGTCAGCCTCTGCATGCTATCAAGCGTTCTGTCTTACAGATAGCAAAAGAATGTTTATACGGATAACCACTCGGGTATTTCCGCGTATCATCGGGCCCGCCGCCTCTGGATGATACAAGGGTGCAGAATGACCAAACTTGGTCTCTGCTTGTCATCGGGCCCGCCGCCTCTGGATGACAAAAGGGTGCGAATAACCGTAAGGTATCTCCGCGTATCATCGGGCCCGCCGCCTCTGGATGATACAAGGGTGCAGAATGACCCAACTTGGTCTCTGCTTGTCATCGGGCCCGCCGCCTCTGGATGACAAAAGGGTGCGAATAACCGTAAGGTATCTCCGCGTATCATCGGGCCCGCCGCCTCTGGATGATACAAGGGTGCAGAATGACCAAACTTGGTCTCTGCTTGTCATCGGGCCCGCCGCCTCTGGATGACAAAAGGGTGCGGATAACCGTAAGGTATCTCCGCGTATCATCGGGCCCGCCGCCTCTGGATGATACAAGGGTGCAGAATGACCAAACTTGGTCTCTGCTTGTCATCGGGCCCGCTGCCTCTGGATGACAAAAGGGTGCGAATAACCGTAAGGTATCTCCGCGTATCATCGGGCCCGCCGCCTCTGGATGATACAGGGTTGCAGAATGACCAAACTTGGTCTCTGCTTGTCATCGGGCCCGCCGCCTCTGGATGACAAAAGGATGCGAATAACCGTAAGGTATCTCCGCGTATCATCGGACCCGCTGCCTCTGGATGATACAAGGGTGCAGAATGACCAAACTTGGTCTCTGCTTGTCATCGGGCCCGCCGCCTCTGGATGACAAAAGGGTGCGAATAACCGTAAGGTATCTCCGCGTATCATCGGGCCCGCCGCCTCTGGATGATACAAGGGTGCAGAATGACCAAACTTGGTCTCTGCTTGTCATCGGGCCCGCCGCCTCTGGATGACAAAAGGGTGCGAATAACCGTAAGGTATCTCCGCGTATCATCGGGCCCGCCGCCTCTGGATGATACAAGGGTGCAGAATGACCAAACTTGGTCTCTGCTTGTCATCGGGCCCGCCGCCTCTGGATGACAAAAGGGTGCGAATAACCGTAAGGTATCTCCGCGTATCATCGGGCCCGCCGCCTCTGGATGATACAAGGGTGCAGAATGACCAAACTTGGTCTCTGCTTGTCATCGGGCCCGCCGCCTCTGGATGACAAAAGGGTGCGAATAACCGTAAGGTATCTCCGCGTATCATCGGGCCCGCCGCCTCTGGATGATACAAGGGTGCACGTCACATGACCTCAGGGTCAATATGACAAAGATTATGGGGCGGCCGACAAAAGCAAAGCTCTTGCTCCTACGTATCCTCCAATGAGGAACTCAGACCTACGTAGTTCTGTATAACTTGTGAGACTCGAAAAGTCTCCATCGGAAAATGCTGACATCTCCGGAAAAGGCGCAGATGACCACATTGGCCTCTGCTCATCAATCACGCTTGGGGTCACTGAATGACGAGGTGCGGATAACCGTAAGGTGTCTCCGCGGGTTACCAGCTCTTGAGTCATGGCGACAAAAGGCGGTGTGGTCGACAAAAGCGAGGCTCTTGCTCCTACGTATCCTCCAATGAGGAACTCAGACCTACGTAGTTCTGGATAACTTGTGAGACTTGAAAAAGTCTCGGTGTTTTCTCCACTAAAATGCAAACATGCTTTAGCAAAGAGACAAATATTCCAACTGATTTAGAGCAGCATATGCTTTTTTGAGTGAAAAACAATGCGTCTACCGGGGAAGGAGAGTCTGCTGATGAAACCTCCCATAACCATAAATGAGATTTTGGATGTTAGCATTTCGTTTCTAAATGACCATTTAGAGGAAACACTGGGTTCGACAAAAATAGAAGAAATCCACTCAAAGTGTATCAATCTCGCACAGGTAAGTGTTTTATCCTAATTCCGAACCATAGATATGTCATGACTTGACTTTGCAAATTATTTCCTATCAAATCAAAAATTACATGCGTGATCATGGATCAATAGGGCTTCCCTTGGGAATGGGTTCTTTTGGTGGTTTCTTCTTTCGGCTTTTGTGTGTTTTTGGCTTTTGATTTTTCTGGCTTTTTTTCTTTTTCTGTTTTTGTTTAGTGCGGGGCGAGAAAAAAAGGTCGCTAGCGCACGGGATTTCGGTTGGTAATCAAAGGGAGAAGACCATTTTAGGTCGTGGATTCCTTTCCTTCTTTTTGTTCATTTGGTGACAATTCTGTATTGTTCAGATATTGTCCGGTCCAAAGACCTCTCTGCATATTTCTTCTAGCTTCTTCGATCAAGAACTTTCTTTCCTTCTTTTTTACTTTCTCCCATTCTTTGGTTGGGAATTTTCTTTCTTTTCTTTTTGCTTTCTCCCACTCTTTGATTGGGAATTTCCTTTCTTTCCTTTTTTTTTTTTTTGCTTTCTCTTTGATTGGAAATTTTCCTTCTTCTTTTTTTCTTTTTTGCTTCCGAGGGTAAGGATTGACATTCTCACCCTAGGTCAAGGTTTATGGTGAGTCAGGATTTTGGCTCAAGGCTTGTAGAATGGCTAGACATGATACATGTCAGGGTTTGGTTTGGTTCAAGGATAAAAAGGGATGCCCCACATTATTTCCATGACACAAATGCAAAAATGATGATTTGGAAACTTTATGCAAAACTGGTCATGCATGCACCTATGCGGACACTCAAGTGTCAAATTTTTATGGTCATGTGATGCTAGGGCTCAAGATTTATTTCCTCTATTTTAAATCAACCCAATGTTTCCAAAATATGTTCTTTTATCAATTTGTGCATTCATTCGAGTCCATTTTGGGCGTCCGGGGAAATTTCACAGTATTCACCCTTCAAGTGTAGACACATTTTTTTCAAAAAGTAGTTATGATCAATGAATTTTTTTCAAAGAAAAGTTGGAAATCATCTCTTTTCAAAAGCATGTCGGTTTTTAGCTAGACAACTTATTTTTCTTTTTTCTCTCTTTTTCCTTTTTTTATTTGTTATTTCTTTTTCTTGTTTGTTTTTTTTTTTTTTTTCTCATGAGGTATTTTGCTACCTAAACATGTGCATATTTTTGTGAGGTATTTTTGCTATATACATGCATATCCAAGGTATCTTGCCACCTAAACATACATATATATGTTTTGCGAGGTATTTTTTTGTTTACATACACGCACACCTAAGGTATATCTCTACCTAAACATACATATATATTTTGTGAAGTATTTTTTTGTTTACATACATGCATATCTAAGGTATCTTTCTACCTAAACATACATATATATATTTTGTGAAGTGTTTTTTTGTTTACATACATGCATATCTAAGGTATCTTTCTACCTAAACATACATATATATATTTTGTGAAGTGTTTTTTGTTTACATACATGCATATCTAAGGTATTTTCACTACCTAAACATACATATATATATTTTGTGAGGTATGACTACCTTTCGAGCTTGCGCTTGTTTTATTTAAATCCCCAGGATCATGAGCAACTAGGTGCGTCCTACTATAAAAAGTGATCAAATAACAAGCATAGATTCAAAAGGTACTAGGTTGCCTCCTAGTAGCGCTTCTTTAACGTCTTTAGCTGGACGCGTTATGACTTGTCAGTCACTGACCTAGTACTTTGCTTACCTTTGGCTTTGGACTTGGTAGCCTGCTGGTCGGCCATGTGTCGTAGGCAACGCTCTAACCTTTTTGCGGATGAGCTGAGGTGAACTCTAGAGGTGGTGGCGGTGTGTCTATTGCCCGCTACCGGCCATCCCAATGCTGCTGTGGTGTTTCGCCCTGCGCCTGCCTAGGGACGCAGTACTTCTTGATGAAAGCTCGATCAGTAGGGGGCCTGATGCCCTTGCTGGAGGTTACAGGTACTCTGTAGAACTGACAGAGACCCGTAATTAGAGCTTGACAATTCCAAGACCCTGTTGGACTTCTTCGGGTCCACTAGGTGTCTTGCAGTCTCGATCCCTGCAAACAATAGATGAAATCAGAAATCAGTTGAGCGATGTGCATACTTACCTATGATGACGTGACCTTGCCGGGGGGGTACGGGCACCCTGTAGGACTGATAGAGGCCCGTAACCAGAGCTGGAAACCCCAGGGCCCTGTTGGACTTCTTCAGGTTCACTGGGTGTCTTTGTGGGTGCGATCCCTGCAAACAATAGAAGGTATC
The DNA here is from genome assembly GCF_000004515.6 of Glycine max. Classification (NCBI taxonomy): domain Eukaryota; kingdom Viridiplantae; phylum Streptophyta; class Magnoliopsida; order Fabales; family Fabaceae; genus Glycine; species Glycine max. Next base: position 27,778,008 of record NC_038245.2, on the reverse strand, counting down.
AGAAATCAGTTGAACCATATGCATACTTACCCATGTCGGGACGACACAGACCAACTGATACTTTTGCAGGGGGAGATTGGCATTGCGGTCGCTGGGCAGAATATTGCTAAGTAGCAATGTCATCTATGTAAAAGTGGTCATGTTGGTGCGCATGATCCGCACTCGTCTCTTTGCAGCGGCACGGGTGAAATCTTGCCCCGGTATGCATAGTAGCTGTGTGATAGCCTCCCTCTCTGGTTGTGCTCGCACAGTTGGCCCTCCTCCAATATCAGGGGGAGGCCCAGGAACCGTTAAAAGGAAACTACTGGCCCCTTAACCGGAAGTGCAAGTCTCGGTTAAGCATTTAAGGGCAGAGGACCTTAAATTCTTTTAAGGTGTGGATGTCGAGCACACTGAAAATGAGGACACGTAGCCCTCTAAAGGCGAGGGCGTGTAGCCCTCTGAAGTTCAGGACGTGTCGCCTTTCAAAGGCGAGGGAGTGTAGTCCTATGATGGCAAGGACGTGCAATCCTCTGAAGGTGAGGGCATGCCCCTCTTTGAAAATGGGGAACATGTAGTCCTCTGATGGCGAGGACGTGTAGTCCTCTAAAGGTGAGGACATGTAGTCCTCTGAAGGTGAGGGCATGTAGCCCTACAAAGGTGAAGGCACATGACCCTTTGACGACGAGGACGTGTAGTCCTCTGAAGTTGAAGGTACATGACCCTTTGAAGGCGAGGACGTGTAGTCCTCTGAAGGTGAAGGTAACTAGTACCCAAGGTGAGGGCGTGTAGCCCTCTCAAGGCGAGGACTTATAGTCCTCTGGAGGTGAGGGCGTGCAGCCCTCGGGTGGTGAGGATGTGTAGTCCTTTCAAGGCGAGGACGTGTAGTCCTCTGACGGTGAGGGTAACTAGTACCCAAGGTGAGGGCGTGTAGCCCTCTCAAGGCGAGGACATGTAGTCCTCTGGAGGTAAGGGCGTGCAGCCCTCTGATGGTGAGGACGTGTAGTCCTCTCAAGGCGAGGACGTGTAGTCCTCTCAACGGTGAGGGTAACTAGTACCCAAGGTGAGGGCGTGTAGCCCTCTTAAGGCGAGGACATGTAGTCCTCTGGAGGTGAGGGCGTGCAGCCCTCTGATGGTGAGGACGTGTAGTCCTATCAAGGCGAGGACGTGTAGTCCTCTCAACGGTGAGGGTAACTAGTACCCAAGGTGAGGGCGTGTAGCCCTCTCAAGGCGAGGACATGTAGTCCTCTAGAGGTGAGGGCGTGCAGCCCTCTGATGGTGAGGACGTGTAGTCCTCTCAACGGTGAGGGTAACTAGTACCCAAGATGAGGGCGTGTAGCCCTCTCAAGGCGAGGACGTGTAGTCCTCTGATGGTGAGGGTGTGTAGCCCTCTGATGGTGAGGGTAACTAGTACCCAAGGTGAGGACGTGTAGCCCTCTCAAGGCGAGGACATGTAGTCCTCTGGAGGTGAGAGCGTGCAACCCTCTGATGGTGAGGACGTGTAGTCCTCTCAAGGCGAGGACGTGTAGTCCTCTCAACGGTGAGGGTAACTAGTACCCAAGGTGAGGGCGTGTAGCCCTCTCAAGGCGAGGACATGTAGTCCTCTGGAGGTGAGGGCGTGCAGCCCTCTGATGGTGAGGACGTGTAGTCCTCTCAAGGCGAGGACGTGTAGTCCTCTCAACGGTGAGGGTAACTAGTACCCAAGGTGAGGGCGTGTAGCCCTCTCAAGGCGAGGACATGTAGTCCTCTGATGGTGAGGGCGTGCAGCCCTCTGATGGTGAGGACGCGTAGTCCTCTCAAGGCGAGGACGTGTAGTCCTCTCAACGGTGAGGGTAACTAGTACCCAAGGTCCACCCTTATGAGAAAGCAAGAGATCGACTCATCGAGAGGGCCGGTCATCCCAAATCCACAAGATTTGGACATTAGATGTAGGAAATCTATGCAGTTAACATGATTTTTAGGGATGCAGATGCATGCAACCTTTGTCGTGAAATTTGGTAAATGCTGACTTCATATGAAACAATGCAATGTAATGGAAAGTTGTACAATGTTCATGACATTCTTTCCCTATTTTGTGATTTTGATTTTGATTTAATTTTTTTTGGAAAACACAGATTGACTGTCCTTTTGAAAGAGGTGATAATTCATGCAACCTCATCCTATCTTTTTTGCAAATCTCTCCGGGAACTCCCTCAGAGTGTGTGTTCTGTTTGATTTAGTCACTTGACCATTTTGGAGTGACGGCAATGGAGTCGTTTGATGTTCGATCAATCCATTGAAATCCTAGGGTTTGTCCCCCTTTTTTTTTTTTTTTTTTTTTTTTGTTAAAAACATCGATGGGTGAGAACTTTTAATCGGCCCCCATGTTCACTTGAGGCTCATGCACGGTGCCCCTCATTTCCCCAGTGTAAGGCTTTGAGGTACCAATCGTTGTCTTTCGTCATGACCTTGTAGGAGGGAACCTATTGGGTGAGAACTTCTAATCTGCCCCTAGGTTCGCTTGAGGTTTTTGCATGGTGCCTTTCATTGCCCCAGTGTAGGGCTTAGAGGTACCAAGTGTTGTCTTGTTTTCACGACCTCGTAGTGAGGAAGAATGAAAGAAGCAGTTGATTCTTGCAAAAAGAATTTTCCAAGGATGAGAAATAGTTGAAGGATCTTTCAATTGATGGATTAAGTCAAATGACTCCTATGTAGAAGCAAGATGTTTTGATGTCTTGATGACGCCAAAGGATCAAGTGCTTCCAAGTTTTATTCAAGACAAGAATCCAAGAAAGTCAAGATATATGATCAAGTTTGATCTCTTAGAATCTTTAGGAAGAAGTTTCCAAATTGAAGAAGCAAAAGGTTTGACCAAGGAATTCTATCCTTTCAAATTGAGATTTGCTCTCTGGTAATCGATTACTAGTAGTTTGAAAATGTTTTAATTCAAATTTTTTAAAACCTGTAATCGATTACATAAGTCTTGTAATTGATTACCAGAGGGGATTTTCAGAAAATAATTTCCAAGAGACATATCTATTCAAATGTTTTATGAATGGCCATTCAAATGTTTTAAAGAGAGTTTTCATTGCCCAAACAGTTTTATCCTCTCGAAAGATCAAGAGTTTTTCTGAACTGAAATGTCTTATCCTCTCAAAAAGATTCCTTGGTCAACCACTTGCTTATTCAATAAGGAATTTTTGATTGATCTTCATTTTACAATCTACCTCTTTTACGAGAGACCTCTTCTTCTCTTCTTCTTATTTCTGAAAAGGGATTAAGAGACCGTGGGTCTCTTGTAGTAGAGGATTCTTGAACACAAGGGAATGGTTATCCCTGTGTGCATTGTTAATTCGAAAAGAGAGATTGATAGTTCAATTGGGGAATAGTCATTCAACCCCCCTTTTTCTTAAGGTAACTGAGGCCATTTGTCCAACATCCTATTCTTGATAACTCACTTCTCTCTAAAAAGACAAAATGAGGTCACATGAACGTCTATATTTTTACTTGAAAACACAGTCAATCAAATGCCTTTTTATTTTTTTATTTTGAAACTTATTTTTTATTTTGAAACTTATTTGTTTTGAACTTTGCTCGTTGTTTTACGGCACCCCCATCAACGTGCAAGATGAGTAATCTCTGATTGAACGGTCTTGGAAGTCAACACTCAGGAGCGCAGGTTGCTTAAGCAAACAGACCAATGGCTTACACTCACATTCCGGTGGAAGTTGAATAAGCAAAGATGTGTTCGTGAGAGGATGTCCATTTTATCCATATCATTTAACATTGTAACTGTGGTTTATGGCATAAACTTGAAAATCCTGATGAGTCATAACAACAGCTTCCAGAATTGCCCCATGTATGGTGTTGCTTGTCAATGTTAGGATTCAACAAGCGATTCTCCTCAAATTTCAGCCAGCCCGTATCAATTAGACTTCACACTTTATGCTTCGGGGTCATACAATGCTCAATGGAATGCCCCAGGGCTCCTCCACGATAAGCACACGTTGCGTTCGATTCGTATCCTCAGAAAAATGGAGGTTGAGGAACCTTGGTTGGGGTTATGGCTACCATTGAATTATTGAGTGGATATGGGATCAAGTTTAGCATATGACAACGGAATTTGGGGTGAACCCTACAGGCTTTCTCGCTGCAAAATTCACTTCTTGGTTGGTGTTTTTGGTTTGTGCTAAAGGTGGTGTTCGTCATTGGAAGTGCGGTAGACAGACTTTGTGGTAGATTTAGGGATGGCCTTTGTGGATAACTGGGTGGTGGGTAAGGAGAAAGTTTGTTATTGGCTGAGTAAAGATATTGTTGGGTTGGTGGGAAACTTGGCCGTATAGGAATGGCAGTCACAGCATGGGTTTCTCCGTCTTTCTCACCCTCTTCATTTGCCCCAGTTTTTCTCAGTCGTCCTAGTAGGATGATCAAATTTGCCTCTTTTCGGATCCACTTCGATCTTTTTGCTAGCGAAGACCAAATCTGTAAAACTTGAAGGTGTGTAACCCACCATTTTTTCATAGTAGAACACTGGTCACGTGTCTACTATCATTGTGATAATCTCTTTCTCTGTTTTTGGGGGTGCTACTTGAGTAGCCAAGTCTCTCCATCTTTGGGCGTATTCTTTGAAAGATTCGTGCCCCCTTTTGCACACTTTTTGTAGTTGCATCCTATCCGGAGCCATATCAGAATTGTACTGACATTGCCTAATGAAGGCAACCATTAGGTCCTTCCAAGAATGGACTCAAGAAGGTTCCTAAGTTAGTATACCAGGCGACAGTTGTCCTAGTAAGACTTTCTCAGGAAAAATGTATCAGCAGTTTCTCATCTTTTGCGTATGCCCCCATCTTCCGACAGTACATCTTTAGATGGTTCTTGGAGCGAGTAGTCCCCTTGTACTTGCCAAAGTTCGGCACCTTGAACTTGGGAATGACCATGTTTGGGTATTAGGAACAACTCTTCTAGGTTAGCAAAGGCATAATCTTCACCTCCTTCAATGGCCCTGAGCCTTTCCTCTAGATGATCCAACTTTCCCATTCCTGCCATAGTCATGAGGGTTTTTAACCACTGTGGAATGCAAGAGGTGCAGTTGTGGGTGATACTGAGGGCCCTCCAAAGGGTTTTGTAGGGGTATACCACCAACTGCTTGCCCTTCAGTGGTATATCCGAGCCAAGGCTCGAAGTCGGCTAGATTGTGATGGGGAATTTCATGGGTCTCTTCCACGGTTTAAGAGACATGTGCATGATCAGTTTGGGGTTGCTGGCTTTCAATGGGTATAGGAGTGGAGTTATTGACATTCTTATTGGGAGTGTACGCCACTTTGGGTGGCGTATAGTTGAGAGGCAAGCCATATGGCGGGAAGGCGTGCTCGTTTTGAATTTGTACATTATGGGGGCTGCCCGTACTTCCCAAATCTTTGCCTACCATGTCTAAGGTTGGATGATTCATTTGGTTGATGTCGGATGGGGACATCAGGTTCACCTTAGCAACAACGCTGGTAGCGGCAATTGCAACCGCATTGGCTTCCATTATCTTCTTCACGCTCATCATGGCCTCCATCATTGTGGCTATTTTCTCTTTAATGGCCTCCATGTCGGCCTTCATCTTCTCTTGTATCTCCTCTACTTCACCCATTAGTCTAGCTCTAGCACAAGTTCGGTGAGGACGCCGTAAAGCATGTTTTTTTTTTTTTTTTTTTTTATAACAATGATTAAGTTCATTTTATTTTATTTTTCAAGGAAAGAATGCAACGAGCAATGCAACCAATGAAAAGCATGGATGCATGCGAATGATGTACAATGGAAGTATTGCGAATTTTTACGCAAGATATGGGGTTGAATCAATTTAGATTTTCAACATGGTCCATGACATCTTTGTCAAAGTGAAACTGGAAGTAACAAGGACATCAACAATCCTAAATATGTTTGGCAGTAGATGAAGCAGTGATGTGACTCGATTCATCTTTTGCCCCAATCTTGCAAGACGGTTACTTCCATATTTCAACTTGACTTGATGAACCTTTTTGTAAAAGCATGAGCTTGGTTCAACCCTATAATCCAAGGAATGGCAATTCTGATCGCCAATACTTCAACAACATCTCATAGGGATGAATGACTCGGGCATACTTTAAGCTTATGCATGGAAAATGTAATTATGAAATTGAGATGCCCGAAGAAACACCATTTCCTAGTTAACCATGCATTAGGTACCATGTTCAATTATTTTGTTTTTAAGTGAAATGGGTTTATGATCCCAACATGGTTGGCTCATGGTACCGAATATATGCAACTAAGAATGCAGCGTGAATTTTCGTACTTCCCCTTTTTTTTTGTTTTTGTTTTGTAGAGGAAAATACAAGGATCATGTATGAGCAAACAAAAAGTATGTTGAACGCATATGATGATGCAATGACTCATGCAAAATGTGAGGCTGGAATATGATAACGGACAAATGCAGGAACGATATGTTCATTATGATATTATGAAGAGATGCTTATGCGATGCATGATATGAATGCATTTTACGGACACGAGAGCCCGGAAAATTATCTCTTCTTACTTGCGCATTTGGGGGCGCAGTGCCCCATGTGTACAATTAAGAAGGTGATATGGACCTTCCGGCTTCCCGTGACAAAGGACGAGACCAACATACAATGCATGCTAGAGATAAAATGTGGGAGTGACTTGATTCGCACTGATTTTTGGAGTAAAAACGTGGGATAAACTCATTTTTTTCAAAAAGTTATAACTAGTCAAGATCTGAGCGACAATACAAACTTCCTAGCGGTTTCTAATCATATGGTCCATTAAGTCTGTCATATGCTGATAATAGCTGAGAAGTCCGTGGATCTCCTCGGGGGCGGAGTAGGTGTCCGCCACTGCTTTGGCCTTGGCTAGCAATCGGGGAAGTTCTTGACTCCTGTTCAAAGTAAGAGCAAATCGGTCCGTCCACATTGTTGCCTCTTGGTGCCATGAATCAATTACCCTCTCCCTTGCTTCGCTTTCTGCTGATATCTTGGCGTACTCATCCTCTAGCCTTTGCTCGTGAGTCGCCGCTAGATTTAGCTTCTCTTTGCACTCATCGATGATGGCCCACATATTCCCTTCAGTCTTGCTTAACTGTTGGGACAAATTTCTTTTCGACCTAAGGCAAGCCTTTAGCTCGTCCTTCAAGATCATGCCTTTGACCCGTGATGATTCCTTTCACCTCTTCGGAGCTTGAGCTCACTATTGCTGCCCTATAAAGCCCCTCAAAACTTTGCTTTGGTCGTGTTCTTCCTTTCGGGCCTTCTTGGTTTCTCATTCCAAGGCTTCATCGGTGGCCATATTGACATCCCTTAGTTCATCATACTCTTTTCAGACTTTGATGGCTATGGACTTGAACTTCTCTTCGACTACCCAGGCTCTTTCAAGCTCTGCCTTTAGGGCTCGTACCTCATCACTTTCTTCCGAAGCTTTAACCTCATCGTCTCTCACAGTCTTTAGATTTGGGAGCCAATCCAGTCCTTGTGTTCGGACTCTCAGCCACTTACGATAGCCGCCGATGATCCCATTACTGCTTCCCCTAAGCTCTCTGTCCTTTCTTCACGCCGCATCCCATGCCTTGCGAACTCCTTGGAGTACCCTCGCGTTGTGGTCACTAAAACCCCGTGCGATGAAAGGCGTGATGCTTTCGTCTAATGGCGCTCCTCTCATGGGGTAGCCAAGCTGTCTTATGGCGAGAACGGGATTATAATTAATACAACCCCTTGTTCCCATCAAGGTAACATTTGGACATCCTTCGCATGAAGATAGAATCTTGATTCTTCCTTCCTTCTAGCGAGGGAACCAATTAACAGACGCCCCCCCCATGCTAGCCAAGAGTTGGTCCCAATTCGCCTTTCCTTTTTCAACGCACGAGCGGTAACCTTGTAGCGGATAGACGGGCCTACCTTCTTGGAGAAAAAGGTGTGAAACCAGCCCCACATAGAGAGCTGGAGTACAGCACACAATCCTTGCATTGCTTTCTTCACATCTTCGGTCGAAGGTGTCATATAGGTCGGCTAGCATAGCGACAACCGGACTTTCCTTGTGGTTATGATAGGCGAGAAAAACGTCGATCGCTGCCAGGTCCACCAACCCATCCACATTTGGAAAGAGGACTCCCTCGAAAATCAACAGTGTGAGAATATCTATGAATGGGGTCCACTCGCCTTTATCTGCCAAGATTCTTGCTTTTACCTCCAAATATTTTCTCGGTATTCCGACCACCCCATTTTCGACTTGCCTTTGGCGGTCTAATTCCTGCGCCGAGATTTGGACTTATTTAGAAATTCTGGCCAATGAGGGGTAGAACCCTGAGAAGAGGTATGGTTTCCTTCCCCCTAGAGGACATCCTAGGATCTCTTCAAATTCTTCCACCATTGGTGATAGCTGGAAGTCCCCAAAGATGAAGCACCTCAACGGCTGATCATAATACTGGGCGAGGGAGGCAATTGGTTCCATGGAGACTTCTACCCTAGCTAGGTCCCAAATGCTTACCATAGGCTTTGCGGAAGGCTTGCCGTTGAAGTTGACCCATTAATTGCCCCAACTTTCGTAAACTGGTGACCTCTAAGCTCTTGATTTTGACTTGATAAAACCTCTTTTTAAGCGAAGGCTTTTGACTTGATCCCATGTTTTACTAAAGTGAAATAAAATCTAGTGCGAATCAAAACTCCGACCTCTATCATGGGTGGAATGGATGAATGCATGAAGGAATGCATATGACACGGATGCAATTTATGAATACGGGAGCTCGGGAAATTGTCTCCTTCTTAGATACAACGTCTTGGGGTAGCAAAGTGCCCAACGTATGTATTTAAGAAGGCGACACGGACCCTCCGTTGGTTTGTTTACACAAGGGATCAAGACAGAACCCATATGCGATGCCTATGCAAAAGACACAATGCGGGAATGTACACAGTATGACAATATTCACTGAACATAAGCAAAAGGGTATATGATACTTATGCATGGCAGTGTGAAAAATGGCACGCAGCGTGTTTGCTCGTGCCCCTATTTAAGGGACCTATAAGGGAGAGAACTAACTAGGCTTTTAGCAATAATCCCCAAGGTAGTTATATCTCTCTTGATGGTTTCTAGAGGTATCATCCCCTTTGAAGAACATATTGTAGCAGTAGGGACTACTAGCAACAATAGGTTTTCAAAGAGAAAAGCTCTAGATGAGGGTTCACTGTAATCAAGCAAGTCGGAGACCTAGCATGATCACAGATTCACCTCCACTCCTTATGCTCCCATGAACCCGGGTATAGGGCCCTTTTCACTCACAGTGTGTGCAAATAGTGTTGGTGTTTGTGTGCATCAAATGAATAAATATTTACTTCATGCATACATTTAAAACGCACTAAAAGCAACAAAGAGTTTATATACACAAGAACATAATGAAAGGAAACCAACAAAGGGGTAAGTCACGGTAAAACATTGCACAAAATTAAATGGCCTAACTCTCTAAAAACAGTCCCCAGTGGAGTCGCCAACTGTCGCAACCTACCCTTCGGCGGGAGGGCGACGCGTGACTCGCGGGATGCGTGTTCCACGAAAGGAATACGCGCGGAGTCGCCACCAACGTTTATTTGAGGAAAACGTCGGAAAAACCGGAAAAGACGCGATCTACGAACTTTTAAGTGAAAGGTTCGGGAGTTGTATTTACGCACGGGGAAGGTATTAGCACCCCATACGTCCGCCCCAAGGGACGGCAGCCTTTAATCGAATGTGCAAACATGACTTTGATTTTTTTATGTTCCCTTTTTATGTCTCTATATCCTTTATACCCTTTTTATATTTTCTCTTTTTGTGGTCGACAAGGGTGTTTCCCTTTGCTCCTACGTATTCCTCAATTTGCGATGAGGAAATCAGACCTACGTAGTTCTTTCGGAACAAAGTGTTTGGTTAAGTTTGTTTTTGTCTTTTTTGCAAAATATGTTTTTATTTGAACAAAAGGTCATTTAAGGTGTTGGACCATTAAACGGTCTTTTGATTTTGAAAGATGAGAAACGTTAAGGCGTTGGACCATTAACGATCTCTTGTTTTTGAAAGGAGAGAAACGTTAAGGCATTGGACCATTAACGATCTCTTGGGGTGGTCGACAAAAGCGGGGCTTTTGCTCCTACGTATCCTCAATGAGGAACTCAGACCTACGTAGTTCTTTCTTATCAAGTGATTCTTTTTTACTTTAAGAGGTGATCATTTTAAGGCGTTGGACCTTAAAAATGATCCATTTTACTTAGTGAGAAAATAAAATGACAAACTTCAAAAGCCTATTTTTATGGACGAGCTTGACTAGGCGAATTGATTTTAGCCTTTAGTTTCACTTTAGTTATTAATCAATTCGATTAAGAATGAGAAATCCCAAAGAGAAAACGTCCGATTGATTTTCCGCTTTATTTTACTAAAAGATGTCTTTTTGATTATTATATTATTTTTTACCTCTTTTTGATTTCCAACGTGGTTACGGCACGACCGAACGGTCGGAATTTATTTTAACCGAAGTTAATGGATAATACAATTCAAACGTTCGGTGGAAATTTATTTTATTTTTAAGTTAAGCGAGAAATGACTTAAGTAAAATGGCTTAAGCACGTCAACAGGGGGTATAAAAAGTAAACAAAACGAGAATAAAAATGCACGAAACACAATGTGGACCACTACGGGTACATAGAATGAATCGAAAAGCTTGGTTCGAGGTACTTACCCGTTGAAGATCGAAGAACGATGAAGAACGAATGAAGAACGTCGAAGAACGGTTGAAACCTTTGCGAGATTCCTCACGGAAAACGTTACGGAAACGTTTCGGAAGCGCCTCGGCTTAGATTTTCTTCACGGAAACAATTTTTCCAAGCAAATTCGAAAGAGAGAGAAGTGCCTAAGGGGCTGAACCCCTTCCTTCTTGCCTTCCTCCCCTATTTATAGCAAAATAGGGGAGGTGGTTGCCGCCCAGCTCGCCCAGGCGAGCTCAGCTCGCCCAGGCGAGCAGGGTTGCTTCCTCCAGAAGCAACCGCCTTCTGGAGGAATATTCCAGAGGGCCCAAGTGGGCCTGGGTGCTATTTGCACCCCCATTTTTACTAAGTACACCCCCTCTGCTGTTTTTTGGTGATTCTTTTTTCGTAAAGTTACGGAAACTTACGAATTTCGTAACGATACTTGTTTTCTTTCCGTAATGTTACGGAACCTTGCGGATTACATAATCATCCCCTTTTTGACTTACGGAATGTTACGGAACCTCACTTAATTATGCAATGATGCTTCCATTTGATTTCCGGTGTGTCACGGAAACTTACGGATTGTGCATCAATATTTTTGGTTTTTCGGCATGTCCTGAAATTTCACAAATTGCCTAATGATGGGTGCCAAGCACCTCACGAGGACCAAAGAATGGTCGCACGTCATCGAGCAAAGGTCCCCGGACGAAATTAGGGTATGACAGGGCCCGCCACCTCTGGATGACAAAAAGGTGCAGAATGACCAAATTTTGTCTCTGCGCGCCATCGGACACGACTGTGTCTGAATGGAAAAGGGGTGCGGAATGACCAAATTTTGTCTCCGCATGTCATCGGGCCCGCCGCCTCTGGATGACAAAGGGTGCAGAATGACCAAATTTTGTCTCTGCGCGCCATCGGACACGACTGTGTCTGAATGGCAAAGGGGTGCGGAATGACCAAATTTTGTCTCCGTATGTCATCGGGCCCGCCGCCTCTGGATGACAAAGGGTGCAGAATGACCAAATTTTGTCTTTGCGCGCCATCGGACACGACTGTGTCTGAATGGCAAAGGGGTGCGGAATGACCAAATTTTGTCTCCGCATGTCATCGGGCCCGCCGCCTCTGGATGACAAAGGGTGCAGAATGATCAAATTTTGTCTCTGCGCGCCATCGGACACGACTGTGTCTGAATGGCAAAAGGGTGTGGAATGACCAAATTTTGTCTCCGCATGTCACATGACCTCAGGGTCAGTATGACAGATCTTGTGGGGCGGCCTACAAAAGCAAGGCTCTTGCTCCTACGTATCCTCCAATGAGGAACTTAGACCTACGTAGTTTTAGATAACTTGTGAGACTTGAAAAAGTCTCCACCGGAAGATGTTGACATCTCCGGAAAGGGCGCAGATGACCATATTGGCCTCTGCTCATCAATCACACTCGGGGTCACTGAATGACGAGGTGCGGATAACTGTAAGGTGTCTCCGCGGGTTACCAGCTCTTGGGTCATGGCAACAAAAGGTGGTGTGGTCGACAAAAGCGAGGCTCTTGCTCCTACGTATCCTCCAATGAGGAACTCAGACCTACGTAGTTCTGGATAACTTGTGAGACTTGAAAAAGTCTCGGTGTTTTCTCCACTAAAATGCAAACATGCTTTAGCAAAGAGACAAATATTCCAACCGATTTAGAGCAGCATATGCTTCTTGAGTGAAAAACAATGCGTCTACCGGGGAAAGAGAGTATGCTGATGAAATTTTCTCATAACCATAAATGAGATTTTGGATGTTTAGCATTTCATTTCTAAATGACCATTTAGAGGAAACACTGGGTTCGACCAAAATAGAAGAAATCCACTCAAAGTGTATCAATCTCGCACAGGTAAGTGTTTTATCCTAATTCCGAACCATAGATATGTCATGACTTGATTTTACAAATCATTTCCTATCAAATCAAAGATTACATGCATGATCATGGATCAATAGGACTTCCCTTGGAAATGGGTTCTTTTGGTGGGTTTTTCGGACTTTGTGTGTTTTGGCTTTTTCCTTTTCTGTTTTTGTTTGACACGAGGCGAGCAAGTCACCGACGCACAGGATTTTGGTTGGTAATCAAAGGGAGAAGACCACTTTTAGGTTATGGTTTCCTTTTCTTTCTTTTGTTCATTTGGTGACAATTCCGTATTGTTCAGATATTGTCTGGTCCAAAGACCTCTCTGCACATTTCTTCTGTTTTCTTTCGATCCTTGATCAGGAGCTTTCTTTCCTTCTTCTTCTTCTCTTTTTTTTTTCTTTCTCCCATTCTTTGATTGGGAATTTTCTTTCTTTTCTTTTTGCTTTCTCCCACTCTTTGATTGGGAATTTTCCTTCTTTTCTTTTTTTGCTTTCTCTTTGATTGGAAATTTTCCTTCTTTCCCCCTTTTTTTTGCTTCCGAGGGTAAAGATTGACATTCTCACCCTGGGTCAAGGTTTATGGTGAGTCAGGATTTCGGCTCAAGACTTGTAGAACGGCTAGACATGATACATGTCAGGGTTTGGTTTGGTTCAAGGATAAAAAGGGATGCCCCACATTATTTCCATGACACAAATACAAAAATGATGATTTGGAAATTTTATGCAAAACTGGTCATGCATGCACCTATGCGGACACTCAAGTGTCAAATTTTTATGGTCATGTGATGCTAAGGCTCAGGATTCATTTCCTCTATTTTAAATCAACCCAATGTTTCCAAAATATGTTCTTTTATCAATTTGTGCATTCACCCGAGTCCATTTCGGGCGTCCGGGAAAATTTTCACAGCGTTCACCCTTCAGGTGTATACACACTTTTTTTCAAAAATTGGTTATGATCAATGAATTTTTTTCAAAGAAAAGTTGGAAGTCATCTCTTTTCAAAAGCATGTCGGTTTTTCAGCTAGACAACTTATTTTCCTTTTTCCATCTTTTTTCCTTACTTGCTTTCTTTTTCCTTATTTGCTCTCTTTTTCTTTATTTGCTCTTTTTTCCCTTTTTTTTATTTTTTTTTATTTTTATCATGATTTTTGTTTGTTTTACATATTTTTTTTGGACGATGTTCCTAAACGAAGAACTCTACACGGTTCCAGAATTTCAAACATCATTGATAGTAAACATATATAAACACTAACGCAACAATCCAAACAAAAATGTGTGCGCTGTACAAATGACAATCGAAACAACAAAAACAAACATTAGTCTCTCAAGTAAAAAAAAATAACATAACATATAAAATGATAAAAGAAATACGAAAGAAAAACATGAATCTGGGGATCTCCCAGTCATGTATCTCCACTCCCTCCCAAGAAGTCAAGCAAATCGGCCATCTCCTCGTCCTTGTGGGCCTCTTCTCCATCGCCGGGAGCTTCTGGGGGTGCCTCTCCTGCTTGGGCCTCGGGCCAATCCCCGGGCCATGCGACCTCTGCCCTGAACTGGTCTGGAGTAGGGCATGAAAAGAAGCGAAGCCCTGGCTCTGCATGCTGAGGCTCATCTGGTACAGACAATCATGGGTCTGCACATGTGCCCGGTGGTTGGCTGCCTGCTGGCGAACCAAATGCCGTAAATACTGCTCCATGTCAAATGACCCAGCCTAGCCAGCCTGATGAGGTGGTGGTGGCGCGCCTGCGGCCTGTGGAGCATCACCCTGAGCCTGTCTCTGGGTACAGTACTTCTCAATAAAAGCCCGGGTGATGGGCGGCCGAATTACCTTGGTAGGTGCAACGGGGACTCCGAACGACTGGCAGAGTCCTGTGATCAGCGAGGGAAATCCCAGGGCCCTGTTGGACTTATCTGGGTCCAAAGAGTGCCTGGTAGGCGCCATACCTGCAAAAATATAGATGGCATCAGCGATTAACTGAGCCACATGGATGCTCATCCGCGTCAGGATGGCGTACACCAGCTGACACTTCGGCATGGGGAGGTCGGAATTATGATCGGTGGGCAGGATGTTGCTGAGGAGCAACGTCATCCATATCTGGGTCAGGGTGGTCATGTTGGTGCGCATGATTCGCACTCGCCTCCCTGCAGCAGTCCGGGCAAAATCTTGCCCCGGTATACATAGCAGCTGGGCGATGGCCTCCTCATCGAACCCATCAGACCGGTTCCTCCTCTGGCCATACTCGTACTCCTGGCCCTCTTCTAGCACTAACGGATATCCCAGGAGCTGGCCGATAGCGTCGGCATAAAATGGGATCCACTGACCCCTTAACCAATGATGTCCACCGCCGACGCCCTATCTCCTCCTGGAAATCAGCATACTCGTCGTCCCTGAGCTGGACGCGTCGCTCCCGGAGAAACGACCATCCCTTGATGGCCTCGAAGCGCTGCTGGTGTACAGCGCTCCTAAAGCGGTGACTGTCATACTCCGGGGCGGAACTAGTCCTTTCGGCCGCCTTATCCTTCCTGGACCTCTTTGAGGCAAGCTTCCTCGGGGCCATTTCCTGCGAAGGCAAACATTTGGAAGGTTAGTTTTACCAAGAAATGCTACTCTTAAAACAAAAATGGCATACAACCTCCTCCAATAAACACAAACATCAATGTAAATTTAGAGCAAACTTATGCACATACTTCTTTACGAACATTCACTTGCACAAGACATTCTTATAACTAAGAAAAATGCACCCATGTACAATCAAGGCACCTTCGTTACCTAGATTATTTATATGTACTTCCAAGGTATATTTGCTACCTATATCACATGCACTTCCTTGGCTAAATTTACATACATGCATACTCAAAGCATTTGGGGTACCAAAAATTGCACATGTGCACATTCCGGTATTTCTAATACTTATGCATATACAAACTTTGTGATGAATCTTGGCTATCTACACAATAAGGTGATACATTTCATGCTTTACTCAAGTGTTTTTGCTACCTAAAGCCGCATGCAAATTCAAGTATATTTTCTTTTGCTGACTAAAATTGTATTCAAATTAAAAGGTATTTTTGTAAGGTATTTTCTTTACATAACATGCAACATATATATATTTTTTTGTGAGACATTTTGACTATCAAAAATTACATATACATACATCCTAGTATTTTGCTACCACACCCAAAGTGTAAATTGCCAAAGGTATTTTGCTACCTATTCTAAACCTACACATTTATGATGAGCAAAATTCCTAAACATCTAGGCGTAAGGAAATTATTGTAGCGTGGCTCATAGCTGATTGCTGGCCAAAAAGAGTAACTTTACCCAACATGCACCTCCTCTTGTGTTGTTTTGCATAAAAACTTTGGTTCCTAGGCCTAGGATATATGTGGGGCAATTACTCTAGCCTTTTTCGGGAATGAATGCATGTCTCAAAAAATAGAAAATATGTGCAAACCAAAATGCCCCATGGGTTGTTTCCTTACAAAAGTCACGCGCTAATGCCATTGAGGCATTTCACCGAACACTTGGTGGGCGTGCGTTTAGGTATCAATAGCAAGAGAACGGGGACAATGTGGCATGTCCCATTGCTTCAAAATGCATTATAGGCCTAGGGCCATCCCATACAAACCCCCAATCCAACCCAATCAAGCAAGAAAACAAACCAAAATTGCCCCACATATTTGAGCACATTCCCACATTTTAGAGCACCAAAAGGAGATCAAAATACACCAATGAAAAGCTAGAAAGCTTAGGGATGGAATACTTACTTGTTGGTGATGAACAAAAGCGCGAAACGGAATCAAAAAATGCGAAAAATGATGACCCTAGGGCTGCAAACTCGTAAATCCCGTGGGTATGGCTTTTGAAAGGGGGAAAAGAAGTTTTTGAATGCAAAAACGTCCCCCCTTTCGTCACTATTATATTTTGGTGCAGAGGTGGCTCGCTCAGGCGAGCTAACCTGCACTTTTTTTTTTTTTGAGGGGAACATTAACCATGTCCCCTCCTTTCTCATGGATTAGCGTCTTGCCCAACTTGAACTTACTTAAGTTAGAATTAGGCGCTGATTTTTATTTTTAAAACAAACAAATAGTAAAACAAAATGCGAATACAAAGGATACGGGGCTGCCTTGCAGCGACGTGCTCTGCCTGTCTAGCGCAGAGAAAGGGCAACGATCAGTCGATCGTGACCCCATCCCCACTTGCATCCGTTCCTAAGTATCTGTAAGTAATAAACAACCAGGTATGGCCAATCTTGACCGCGTCGTTGTCTTACCTTGATTGGTTTCTGCTGTCCATGTTTGGTCCCCACCCCGGAAGGTAGCTCAAGACGATCCTGCCCCTGTTTTACCACAACAATATGCATGCGTATGCGTATGCATGAATGTTTTCAAATGCAGCAAATTTTAGTGAAAGTTGGTTTAGGTCCAATTTTAATTAAGCGCTTGGGGCATCCCATGAACTGAGCGGAAGGGCTCAGGTGATCACAAATCGATGCAAGGTTCGAAACCAACGTGAGGACTAAAGCCTCGAATCCACGTTCATTTCTTTGAAAAGATTGTAACAAGAGATACAACAGACGGGAAATCCCTGGGGGAAATCCAGAAAACACATAAAGATAAAGAACATGCAGCGACATCCTTAATTGCCCCAGATTCTAAGCATAATATCGCTTGACGACATCAGAATTCACGGGTGAAGGTAGCTCTTCGCCATCCATGTTGGTAAGCACCAGAAAAAGCCCTCTTCACAACAAAAGGCCCTTCGTAGTTCGGGGCCCATTTCCCTCGATTGTCCTTGACAGCATGGGACATTTTCTTTAGCACAAGGTCTCCCTCATGGAACTTGCGCAAGCGTACTTTCTTGTCGAATGCACTCTTCATTCTTTGCTGGTACACGCGCCCATGACTCATGGCCGTTAAGCGCTTACCCTCAATGAGGTTGAGCTGGTCATAGCGCGTTTGAGCCCACTCTGATTCCTTTAATCCGGATTCTGCCAAGATCCTTAATGACGGGACTTCTACCTCAAACGGTAACACAGCCTCCATCCCATATACCAATGAGAACGGCGTTGCCCCAGTTGACGTTCGCACTGAAGTTCGGTAACCGTGTAATGCGAATGGGAGCATTTCGTGCCAATCCTTGTATGACACAGTCATCTTTTGGATAATCTTTTTGATATTTTTGTTGGCCGCTTCCACGGCTCCATTCATCTTTGGCCGGTAGGGTGTGGAATTGTGATGCTGGATTTTAAACTCCTCGCACATTTCCCCCATCATCTTGTTATTCAGGTTGGTGCCGTTGTCCGTGATAATCTTCCTTGGCAAACCATATCGGCAGATGATCTCTTTCTTAATGAACCTGACCACTACACCCCTCGTGACACTGGTGTAGGAAGCCGCCTCGACCCACTTGGTGAAATAATCTATCGCCACGAGGATGAAGCGATGACCATTCGAGGCCTTGGGCTCAATGGCCCCAATGACATCTATTCCCCACATGGAGAAAGGCCAAGGGGCAGACATGACATTTAGAGGATGTGGTGGGGCATTGACATTATCTGCGAACGCCTGACATTTGTGGCATTTCCTCACATGGACACAACAATCACTTTCCATGGTAAGCCAGTAATAACCTGCTCTTAGGATCTTCCTGGCCATAGCATGCCCGTTGGCGTGCGTTCCAAACGAGCCCTCATGAACTTCTTCGATCATGTGATTTGCCTCCCTGGCATCCACACACCGCAGGAGTGTCATGTCGTGATTTCTCTTATATAGTATACTTCCACTCATGAAGAAGCCGGCTGCCAACCTTCTCAATGTCCTTTTATCATTGTCGGCAATCTCTGGCGGGTATTCTTTGCTTACGACATATCGCTTGATGTCGAAATACCAAGGCTTTCCGTCCCGTTCCTCTTCTACTTGGCAACAATGCGCGGGTTTGCCACGACACCAAAATTCAATGTAGGGGAGATCCCCGTGCGGCGTTAGCTGGAACATAGACGCCAAAGTAGCAAGCGCATCCGCCATTTGATTTTCCTCGTAGGGAACATGATGGAAGGAGATCTTATCAAAGGTTTTAGCCAATTCCTTGATATAGGCTTTGTAGGGTATCAGCTTGGGATCTCTAGTTTCCCATTCCCCTCTCAGCTGATGGATCACCAACGCTGAGTCGCCGTACACCTTGAGTAGTTTGACATTGGAGTCAATCGCTGCCTGGACGGCCAGGGCACATGCTTCATATTCGGCCATGTTGTTGGTGCAGTCGAATCCTAGCCTGGCTATGAAAGGTACACATTGATTGTCCGGAGAGACCAATACTGCCCCAATGCCATGGCCTAGAACTTTTGACGCTCCGTCAAACCATACGGTCCATTTGTCCCGATCTTCGTCCAATTTTTCCTCAAACAAGGCCATGATGTCCTCATCCGGGAATTCAGGATGCATGGGCTGATAGTCGTTAAGAGGCTGTTGAGCCAAATAATCTGCTAAGGCACTTCCTTTTATTGCCTTTTGGGTGACGTAGACTATATCAAACTCGGATAGCAGGACTTGCCACCGGGCGATTCGTTCCGTGAGAGCTGGCTTTTCAAAGATGTACTTAACCGGGTCCATCTTGGATATCAACCAGGTAGTATGGCTCAGCATGTACTGCCTTAGGCGATGGGATGCCCATACTAAAGCACAACACGTTCTTTCGAGCAAGGAGTAATTCATCTCACAGGTCGTGAACTTCTTACTTAGGTAGTAAACATCGCGCTCTTTCTTCCCGGATTCGTCATGTTGCCCCAGCATACACCTCATTGACTCGTCCAAGATTGTCATGTACAAAATGAGAGGCCTTCCAGGTACTGGTGGCATAAGCACAGGAGGATTCATAAGGCACTTCTTGATCCTTCCAAAAGCTTCTTGGCAATCCTCATTCCAGCGATCAGTTTGGTTTTTGCGTAAGAGCTTGAACAACGGCTCACAAATGGCGGTGAGCTGCGATATGAATCTGGCAATATAATTCAAGCGTCCCAGGAAACCTCGGACTTGCCTCTCTGTACGGGGTTCTGGCATCTCAAGAATAGCCTTCACCTTTTCGGGGTCTACCTCTATCCCTTTCTGGCTTACAATGAAACCAAGTAATTTCCCTGATTTGACCCCAAAGGTACACTTAGCGGGGTTCAACCTTAATTGATATTTCTTAAGCCTTTCGAACAACTTCCGCAGGTTGGCAAGGTGTTCTTCCTCGGATTTAGATTTAGCAATTATGTCGTCCACGTAAACCTCGATCTCTTGATGCATCATATCATGGAACAAAGCTACCATGGCCCGTTGATAAGTTGCCCCGGCATTCTTGAGTCCAAAGGACATCACCTTGTAACAGAACGTCCCCCACAGGGTGACGAAAGTAGTCTTTTCCATATCCTCGGGCGCCATCTTTATCTGATTGTAACCGGAGAAACCGTCCATGAAGGAAAATAAAGTGAAATTGGCCGTGTTACCATGAGGATATCGATGTGTGGCAAAGTAAATTTGTCCTTGGAACTGGCCCGATTCAGGTCCCGATAATCCACACACATTCGTACTTTCCAATCTTTCTTAGGGACTGGTACAATGTTGGCAACCCATTCTGGATACCGAGTGACGGCCAGAAAACCAGCGTCAAATTGCTTCTTCACTTCTTCTTTTATCTTTAAGGATTTTTCGGGCTTCATCCTTCTCAGTTTCTGCTTTACCGGGGAACACTCGGGATTTAGAGGTAATCGGTGCTGTACAATGTCAGAACTCAAACTGGGCATATCTTGGTATGACCAAGCAAAAATGTCTTGGTAGTCTTTTAGCAGGATTATTAATTCTTCACGGATAGGTGCGGTAATACCTGTACCTATCTTTACTTCCCTTTTTCCACTGCCAATTCCTAAGTCTACCAGCTCTGTTTCTTCTTGATGAGGCCCCATTTCTTGGTCCTCATGGGCGACCATTCTTTCTAATTCTGGGGGAAGTCCCACATCCTCGTTTCCTTCATCTTCCGTTTGATTCATTTCTTGCTCGAAGTCGATAGGCGGGTCCCAGGTATTAGTACCTTCGGGGGACTCGTCATCGGATCTGCCGTTACAGAAAAAGAAGTGAACATGCAAATGAATGAGAATGGGTACAGACGTAGGAACAGATGAAGAAAGATCCTTGTATTATAAATTCAAAAACAAAAGACACAAAGCCTTAACAAAAGGAAAAGCTCTAAAGCCTAGGCCCAACTATAGAGCTTTTAAAACCGTAAAGGTTTACATTATGCTCGTTGCGTAAATGCCGAGGCGTTCCTCCACTCGCCAATTTCCCAGCTGGAAATCAGGAGGGCATGGTCGTACCAAATCCAATGTACTCGGCACATCATCTTCGCATATTGCGACCACTTGACCTTTGTCTCCCACACCCGCGCTTATAAAGCTTCTACTTATGTGGCAGGGCGGGCTTCCTTCACTTTCTTGTCTCCAACGCGAGCTTTGACCACCGCTCTTCCTTCCCGCGATGCTTCTCTTCATATCCGCCTGAGTGGGCTTATAGCCTAAACCATACTTCCCACGATTTCCTTTGGCATTTATCAGGCTAGTTATGCCGCCGTTGTCTTTGCCTAAACCCATTTTGGGTTCGTAACCATTCCCCAACAAAACTCGGGCCATCATTACTGCTGCATCGGACAGGCAAGCTTGCCCAGAGAAGGAGTCCACGGAGGAAATGCTTACCACCTCAAAAGACTGGAAAGCAGTTTCTAATGACTCCTCTGCGGCCTCCACATAAGGCATAGAGGATGGGCAGCTCACCAAGATGTCTTCCTCACCTGACACGATGACCAAATGCCCCTCCACTACGAATTTCAACTTTTGGTGGAGTGTAGAGGGCACAACTCCCACTGAGTGGATCCACGGGCGCCCCAACAGACAGCTGTAGGGGGGGTTAATATCCATTATTTGGAAGGTGACTTGATAGGCGTGAGGGCCAATTTGTACTGGGAGATCGATCTCTCCCCTAACCTCTCGGCGAGTGCCGTCGAAGGCACGAACCACCATTGAACTCGGCTTTAAGTGGGAAGCATTGAATGGTAATTTCTCCAAAGTGCTCTTAGGCATCACGTTTAAATTGGAACCATTATCGATGAGCACTTTGGCTATGACATGGTCCATACACTTGACTGATACGTGCAAAGCCTTATTATGCCCTCTCCCCTCGGCGAGGATTTCTTCTTCGGCGAAGGCAAGATAGTTGTTGGCAGTGATATTATTGACCAGCCCTCCGAAACCTTCTACCGAGATATCTTGGGCCACATGGGCCTCATTCAGAACTTTTACTAGCAGAGCCCGATGAGGCTCGGAGTTCATAAGTAACTCCAACAGCGAGACCCTGGCCGGGGTTTTGTTGAGTAGTTCGATAACCTTGAATTCGCTCTGCTGAATTATACGGAGGAACTCGCTGGCTTCCTCTAGCGACACCTCCTTTTTACCATCCTTTTTCTCCGGGAGGCCTTTTGCCAGAATATCTTTATTCGAAGCGTGGGGTGCTTCACCATCTTGTTCCTCCACCACTTTTCCTTTTCCCTTGACGTTCGCGGGTTGGACTGGTAGGTCCGGAGGCGCGAACACACGACCGCTGCGGGTCACACCAATCGTTCCCGTGATATTTGTTACCTTAGCCGACAACGAGCTGACGTCGGTGGCTTCTTCTTCCTTCTCCCTCGGAGGTGTATATCTCCACGGGACTGCGTGGCTATTTTGGTACGGGAAAGGAACAGGTTTGGCTACTAAGGGGTGTCCGGGCTTTTGCGAAGCTGTGCTTTTAGTGAAGTATATCACCAAGGGTTTGGGCTTCGCAACACTGCTCCCATCTGTGGACTGCATGCATATATGCTGCTCTTCTTTTCCTTCACTGCCAACTTTCAGTCGACCTTGATCTATCATCCGCTGTAACAATTCCTCTACTCCCAAACACGTTTCCATGTCATGCAGCTCGCCGAAATGCAGCAAACAGGAATCCTCCTTACACCCACTATGGGGAATCACACCTCCCTTTTGTAGGGCCTCAAAGATAAACCTCCTAGGGGTTGCCACATCCCTTAAAGGTTTAGACTTGCACGGCCTATCGGACTCAACGGCGTTAACCGCTCCCCCTCCATGATTGGCGAGCGGGTTGGTTCTTACATTGGGCCGATCCTCTTGGAAGGTCAGCCACCCAGCATCCATCAAATGTTGGACCTTGTATTTAAGGGCCAAGCATTTTTCAACGGAATGCCCCGGGACACCCCCATGGTATTTGCAAGTTGCATTAGGGTCATACCACTTTGGGAAAGGGGGTTGGAGGACCCTTCCGGGAGTTACCACGGCCAAATGGTTGTCGATGAGGGACGGCAAGAGGTCTTCGTACGTCATTGGGAGTGGGGTGAATTCTTGAAATGGCCTCGGAGGGAAGTTCCTTGTTGCATTGGAATTACCGGCCGGGCGAGTCGTGTTTGGAGTTGGAACTTGGGGAGCTTCCCTCTGGGTGGGTGCCTTAGGCTGCACGGGTGCTGAACTAGAGGCGTTCCCGGTATGAGCCGAGAAGCTCGGGTGATGTTGCGCGTACTGATGGGTACCATGAGGTGTTTGCGGGGGTTTGACCCACGCGGGTGTTGAAGAGACGGCATGGGCATCTCCTTCCTTCCTTTTTGCCCCTGTTGCCCTGATTCTTTTGGCATTCGCACTCGTGGAGGAAACGTAATCAAACTTTCCTCTTTTCAATCCTACCTCGATTCTTTCCCCGGCGAATACTAGATCTGCAAAGCTGGACGACATGTAACCTACTAGCTTCTCATAGTAGAACACTAGCAGAGTGTCTACCATCATGGTGATCATCTCTCTCTCAACCATGGGAGGAGCTACTTGTGCCGCCAAATCTCTCCACCGCTGCACGTATTCTTTAAAGGTTTCGCCCTCTTTCTTGAACATATTCTGCAGTTGAGTGCGGTCGGGGGCCATATCGGAATTGTACTGATATTGCCTTAGGAAGGCAGTAATCAAATCCTTCCAAGTACGGATACGGGAAGCTTCCAAATTAGTGTACCACACTACCGCGGCTCCGGCCAAGCTATCTTGAAAGAAGTGTATTAATAGCTTCTCATCCTTAGAGTGTGCGCCCATCTTGCGACAGTACATCTTGAGATGGTTTTTGGGACAAGTCGTCCCTTTATACTTGTCGAAGTCCGGCACTTTGAACTTCGGGGGAATAACAACATCGGGTACTAAGCAAAGCTCCGTCATGTCTGCAAACGGATAGTCCCCAAATCCTTCCACAGCTCTCAATCTTTCCTCGAGGAGATCAAGCTTCCTCTTTTCTTCAGTTGCCGGGGGCGGTCCTTCTGTGGACAAAACCATTGGTTGTGTCGTGATGTTGGGTTGAGGCAACGTGCTGGGTGCCGGCCCTTCGGGGATCGGGGGATAGAACTCGACATCCCTTCGAGCATAGTCTTGAGGGTCTTTGTGGACTTCTTCGGGCTGTTGAGGAGGCTCTCTTTCAAGGACGGGAGAAGCAATATGACCCGCATCGTCTTGCAAGACGGGTGGTGAGTAGTTGGGCGGCAATCCATAAGGGTAAGCCGCTCGGTTGTATCCCAGGTGAGGGCTGCCATCGTGCCCCAGTGTGTCCCTTCCCCGTCCTACTATGTTTGAGGGAGGATGGTGCGCAGTTGCCAAGAGAGTTGGGTCTGCTTCGGCAGCCGAACTGACAGCGGCAGCGGTGGCCACATTTTTCTCAATGAGCTGCCTCATTCCTAACATGGCTTCCATCATGGAAGCCATTTGTTCTTTCAGAGCCGACATGTCGGCTTTCATCTGTTCCTGTGTCTCCTCTTGATCACCCATCGTTCTAGATTTGGATCTGGTGCGATAGGGATGCCTTGTGGCGCGTTTAGTTATGGTGTTTTTCCCTAAAAAACCAAACGTGAGGAGTGGGTAAAGAAAGAAAGAATGCATGCTAGAGATAAGATGCGGGAGTGATTTGATTTGCACAAGCTTTTTGGAGTAGAAACATGGGACCAACTCATTTTATTTCAAAAAGTTGTATCTAGTCAAGGTCTGAGAGACCATACAAGTTTCCTAACGATTTCTAATTATGTGGGCCATTAAGTCTATCATATGCTGACAATAGCCGAGAAGCCCATGAATTTCTTCGGGGGCGGAGTAGGTGTCCGCCATTGCCTTGGCTTTGGCTAACAATCAGGGAAGTTCTTGACTCCCGTTCAAGGTGAGAGCAAACCGATCCATCCACATGGTTGCCTCTTGGTGTAAAGAGTCGATCACCCTTCCTCTAGCCTCTTTTTCCACGTATACTTGGGCATACTCGTCCGCGACCCTATGCTCGTGGGCCGTGGCTAGACCTAACTCTTCTTGGTACTTGGCGATGATAGCTAGCATGTTGGTCTCCGTCTCGCATAAACGCTGAGACAAGCTCCTTTTGGACCTTGAACAGGCAACTAACTCCTCTTTCAAGACCATGCTATGTGCTCGCGACTGGTCCCTCTCTTCCCTTCGCAGCTTGAGTTCACTATTGCTACCCCACAGAGCTCCGCGAAATTTATTCCAGCCATACTCTTCCTTGCGAGCCCTCTTGGTCTCTTGTTCAAGGGCTCTTGCGGTAGTTGCATTCTCTTCCCGTAATCCGGCACACTCCTCCCGAATGTGTGTAGCGGCCAACTTGAACTTCTCCTTCGCAAGTTTCGCCTTTCCTAACTCACTTTTGAGAGCTTGGACTTCTTCGTCCTCCTCCGGTGCCTCAAAACTCTCTTCGCTGACGACTTTTAACTTGGCGAGCCAATCTAAACCTCATATATGAACTTTCAGCCATTCATGGTAGCCACCAATGATGCCATTACGAATGCCTCTAAGTTCTTGATCTTTCCTTAACGGGGTTTCCCATGCCTTATGGATTCTTTGTATAGTCTTGGAATTTTGTGCGCCAAAATCCCTCACAAGGAAAGGAGACATGCCTTCTTCCGTTGGTGCTCCCCTCATGGGATACCCTAGTTGTCTTATAGCGAGCGCGGGATTGTAGTTAATACAACCCCTCGTTCCTATCAGCGGAATGTTTGGGTATCCTCCACATGAGAAAAGGACTCCTTCCTTTCCTTCCTTCCATCGGGGGAACCAATTGATTGTTCTACCTCTTATCCTGGCCAAAAGCTGGTCCCAATCTATTCTCCTCTTTTCAGTACACGAGCGATGGCTCAGGAGCGGACATGGATGCCTTGTGTCTTGCTGGAACAAGTGCGAAACCAACCAAACACAGAGGGCGGGCAAGCAATAGATGATCCGTGCGCTACTCTTTTCGCACCTTCGGTCAAATGTGTCAAATAAATCTGCCAAGACAGCTACCACCGGACTTTCCTTGCTATGGTGGTATGCAAGGAAAGCGTCGATTGCTGCTAGGTCCACCAAACCATCCACGTTTGGAAAGAGGACGACCGCAAAAATTAGCAACGCTAACACATCCATAAACGGGACCCAATCCCCTTGACTTGACATATCCTTCACCTTATCTTCTAGGTACTTCCGTGGTAGGCCCGCTATGCCGTTTCGAGTCTGTTTTATGCGGTCCAAACCTCTTGCTGAATCCTTGACCATAGTTGCAATTCTGCTCAAAGAGGGGAGACACCCGGAGGAAAGGTATGGTTTTCTTCCCCTGAGAGGACATCCTAGAATTTCCTCAAATTCTTCAATGGTTGGTACCAATTGGAAGTCTCCGAACGTGAAGCATCTCAAAGGTTGGTCGTAGTATTGGGTGAGTGATGCAATAGCTTCTATGGATACCTCTACTGTGGTCAACTCTAAGATCTTTCCGTAAGTCTTGCGGAAGGCTTGCATTTGGAGAGGTTCCATCAACCGCCCTAATTCCTTGATGCTGGTGGTATCTAGGCTTTTAACCTTGACTTGGTAAAACCTCTTGCCGGTTTGATTTGTTCCCATGCTTACTAAGGTGAGACAAAAAGCCGGTGCAAATCAAAACTCCGATATCTCATGGGTGAAATGGATGAATGCATGAAGGAATGCATATGACACAGATGCAATCTAGGAATGCGGGGGTCCGAGGAATTTGTCCCTTTCATAGATACAACGTCTAGGGGTAGCAAAGTGCCCCAACGTACGTTTTTAAGAAGGCGACATGGACCCCCCGTTGGTTTGTTTACAGAAGGGATCAAGATAGAACCCATATGGGATGCCTATGCAAAAGACACAATGCGGGAATGTACATAGTATGACAATATTCACTAAACATGAGCAAAAGGATATATGATACTTATGCATGGCAGTGTGAAAAATGGCACGCAGCGTGTTTGCTCCGTGCCCCTATTTAAGGGACCTATAAGGGAGAGAACTAACTAGGCATTTAGTGATAACCCCCCAAGGTAGTCATATGTCTCTTGACGGTTTCTAGAGGTATTATCCTCTTCGAAGAACATATAGCAGCAGTAGGGACTACTAGCAACAATAAGTTTTCAAAGAGAAAAGCTCTAGATGAGGGTTCACTGTAATCAAGCAAGTCGGAGACCTAGCATGATCACAGATTCGCCTCCACTCCTTATGTTCCCATGAACCCGGGTATAGGGCCCTTTTTTCACTCACAGTGTGTGCAAATAGTGTTGGTGTTTGTGTGCATCAAATGAATAAATATTTACTTCATGCATACATTTTAAAACGCACTAAAAGCAACAAAGAGTTTATATACACAAGAACATAATGAATGGAAACTAACAAAGGGATAAGTCACGGTAAAACATTGCACAAGATTAAATGGCCTAACTCTCTAAAAACAGTCCCCAGTGGAGTCGCCAACTGTCGCAACCTACCCTTCGGCGGGAGGGCGACGCGTGACTCGCGGGATGCGTGTTCCACGAAAGGAATACGCGCGGAGTCGCCACCAACGTTTATTTGAGGAAAACGTCGGAAAAACCGGGAAAGACGTGATCTACGAACTTTTAAGTGAAAGGTTCGGGAGTTGTATTTACGCACGGGGAAGGTATTAACACCCCACACGTCCGTCACAAGGGACGACAGCCTTTAATCGAATGTGCAAACATGACTTTGATTTTTATGTTCCCTTTTATGTCCTTATATCCTTTATACCCTTTTTATATTTTTCTCTTTTTGTGGTCGACAAGGGTGTTTCCCTTTGCTCCTATGTATTCCTCAATTTGCGATGAGGAAATCAGACCTACGTAGTTCTTTCTTATCAAGTGATTCTTTTTTACTTAAAAGGTGATCATTTTAAGGCGTTGGACCTTGAAAATGATCCATTTTACTTAGTGAGAAATTGAAATGATAAAGTTCAAAAACCTATTTTTATGGACGAGCTTGACTAGGCGAGTTGATTTTAGCCTTAATTTCACTTTAGTTATTAGTCAATTCAATTAAGAATGAGAAATCCCAAAGAGAAAACGTCCGATTGATTTTCCGCTTTATTTTACTAAAAGGTATATTTTTTGTTATTATATTATTATTTTACCTCTTTTTCATTTCCAACGTGGTTACGGCACGACCGAACGGTCGGAATTCATTTTAACCGAAGTTAACGGATAATACAATTCAAACGTTCGGTGGAAATTTATTTTATTTTTAGGTTAAGCGAGAAATGACTTAAATAAAATGGCTTAAGCACGTCAAAAGGGGGTATAAAAAAGTAAATCAAACAAGAATAGAAATACACAAAACACAATGTGGACCACTACGGGTACATAGAACGAATCGAAAAGCTTGGTTCGGGGTACTTACCCGTTGAAGATCGAAGAACGATGAAGAACGAATGAAGAACGTTGAAGAACGGTTGAAACCTTTGCGAAATTCCTTACGGAAAACGTTACGGAAACGTTTCGAAAGCGCCTCGGCTTAGATTTTCTTCACGGAAACAATTTTTCAAGCAAATTCGAAAGAGAGAGAAGTGCCTAAAGGGCTGAACCCTTTTCCTTCTCACTTCCTCCCCTATTTATAGCAAAATAGGGGAGATGGTTGCCGCCCAGCTCGCCCAGGCGAGCCAGGTTGCTTCCTCCAGAAGCAACAGCCTTCTGGAGGAATCTTCTGGAGGGCCCAAGTGGGCCTGGTTGCTATTTGCACCCCCATTTTCACTAAGTACACCCCCTGCCTTTTTTGGTGATTCTTTTTTCGTAAAGTTACGGAAACTTACGAATTTCGTAACGATACTTGTTTTCTTTTCGTAATGTTACGGAACCTTGCGGATTACATAATCATCCCCTTTTTGACTTACGGAATGTTACGGAACCCCACTATTTATGCAACGATGCTTCCATTTGATTTCCGGTGTGTCACGGAACCTTACGGATTGTGCATCAATATTTTTTTGTTTTACGGCATGTCCCGGAATTTCACAAATTGCCTAATGATGGGTGCCAAGCACCTTACAAGGGCCAAACAAAGGTCGCATGTCATCAAGCAAAGGTCCCCGGACGAAATTAGGGTATGACAGGGGTTGCTGCCAATGGTGGCTCCCATAAACTTGTTGAAGGTTTTGAGCTTTGGGGAAGAAATGGGGTGAAAATGGCTTCACCCCTCCCCTTTTTATGTTTGCAAAAAATCCTCTGCAAAGTTGTGTTGTTCATTGTTATATTTTCTCTCTAAAAATCCTATAATTGCATATAAACTTAGGTGAATTCAGGATATAGTTCAAGAAAACAAACAAATATGAAACAAGAAAATTAAAGAGCAAAGTTAAAGGTACTAGGCTAACTCCCAGGAGCACTTCTTTAACGTCTTTAGCCAGGCGCGGGGTGGTGATCGATCATGGGCCTAGCACCTGTTCGTACCAGCCCCTAAGCTTGGACAAAGAAAGTGTCATCATGCAAAAAATGTGAAACAATACTACAAGATTCTTGCATTACCTTTCACCTGCCCTAGTGCTTACCCAAATTGGTGTGGTGTTGACCATCACTCAAAATGACTCTTTATTCATCTTCCGATTTGTAGGATCCCGGATGACAAGATGCAAATGCATGCATGTTTATGATCAAATGTTAAATATAACAATTAAATAGGTGTTATCATGTTCAATTTTACTTAAATGCTTACAGAACCCCGTTGATCGAGTGTTAGTGGATGAATACGACTAACTTTTGTGTATAAAACTTGTGTATATTGTATCAAACTTCTCCAATTTATAGTTGTTTTATAATATTATAAGTACTTTCTGTTAAATATAGGTAATAGATAATTTATACTTTTGTTTTGTGTGTTTAATAATCAATTTCTCTCAATTTCAGGTTAATTATGCAAATTGGCAAAAGTGTTGTTTTCACCTTCTCGTTAAGCCAATCTGTTGGCTTAGCGAGCATTTGCTAAGCGCGACACTCAATGGCTAAGCGTGAGGAAGAATCCAGAAGAAGATGAGCTGTCAGGTTCGCTGAGTGCACCGCTCCAGGTCATCAAGCGCATTGCTTCAGCTCATCCGCTAAGCGAGAGAAGCGCGCTAAGCCAAAATCTACTTATGCGCGCTAAGCGATTCAGATTTGCGCTAAGCGCGCGAGCACGGACCAACTCACTTATTTAAGCTTGAAATCAGATTTTTTGAGGGAGTTTGGCATTTTTTCTTAAGAAGCCTCTGCATGCACAAGAGTCTGGCCTTAGCTTGAAGCTTTTGCATGTTTAGGAAGTTTTAGAGAGAGAAAGGTCCAAGTTCCAAAGAGTTCTAAGAGATTTTGCTGTGTGAAGATCTGTAGAGATGAGAGTTCAAAGCAGAAGCCGTTCTGAGAGCTTGGGATGAGTTTATGAGTGATTGTGAGATCCTACAGGTGAAGGAGACATCCTCACCACTTGTGTTTTTGAAATCTTTCATCTTGTTCTTCTCTATGTTGTAAAGGAGGTTTTCGGAACATGGAAAGCTAAATCCTCTGTTGGATCTTCCCTGTAGGTACCTGATGTGAATATATTTCTATCTATGTAATGATGTTTTGTGTGTTCTCTGTGCTATCTTCTTTTCATTCCAGTATGCTTTTACCTTGATCACGTAGATGCATCCTTTGTTAGGGTCATTCAACAGTGGAAACTGGTATGATTCTAAAGTCCTTGATAGTACGGGGCTAAGTTGTTGTACTTTCACGAGGAATCGGGGTACAAGAACTTAGTTGTGTATGTGTGTCTTAATGCGGTCCTGGTTGAGTTTAGTCTTACAAGAGGAATCTATGGACGAGGCTTGATCAGGATTAGGTTAGACTATCATGAGGAATCGGGGTCTAGCAGTCCAGGAGACAACATAGGAATACATGAGCATTGTTAGATGGAGAACATCCGTTTTAGCATCAGGAACCTATTAGGAAGACCAACGCGTTCTCTACTTGTTTTTACACAACATTTCTCTTGCGTGATTTTCTTTCTTTTTGCATAGATAGTTTACATACCTATTCATAACCACAATCATCTTTTCATACCAGACACCTATTTACCGAAATAGCTTGCCAGATAACACAAGTTCCCTGAGAGTTCGATACTCGGTTCTTACCATTTTATACTACTTGTGCGATCCGGTACACTTGCCGGCCGTGAACATTGAGCCGAATGGCTCCGGATTTAGTGAGCAAGATGAGAATGTATGTTCTTAGAGACAATAAAAAGTAAAGGACACAACACTAGAGGTAGAGATGCAAATCATTAACCCACATTTATTAATGCTGTGATTTTATGGTTTACAAAAGATTTCAAGACTGGGAGATTCCAATGAGTCCTTGAGGATGGTCATACATTGAGCCTTCTAATTGCCCCAGGCATTGTGCGCAATACCACTTGACAATATTGGAGTTCACAGTCGAAGGAAGCTCTTTGTCATCCATGTTTGTAAGCAACAATGCTCCTCTAGAAAAAGCCTCTTTCACAACAAATATTCCTTCATAATTCGGGGCCCATTTACCTCTATGGTCCTTTTGAGCCTATGATACTTTCTTTAGGACAAGATCTCCCTCGCTGAACTTACGCGGGCACACCCTCTTGTCAGAAGCATTCTTCACTCTGCTTTGATACAGTTGCCCATGACTCATGGCGGCCAATCTCTTACCCTCGATAAGATTCAACTGATCAAAGCGAGCTTGGGCCCATTCTGATTCTTCCAACCCCAACTTGGCTAGGATTCTCAAAGAAGGAACCTCCACCTCAAATAGGAGCACAACCTCCATCCCGTACACCAAAGAGAAAGGGGTTGTGTCATACCCTAATTTTGTCCGGGTACCATTGTTTGATGGCATGCAACCTTTGTTTGACCGCTTCGAGGTACGTGGCACCCTTTGTTGCACAATACGTGAAGTTCCGTGACATGTCGGAGATCAAAAGGAAGCATTGTTACACAATCCGTGAGATTCCGTAACATGCCGGAAATCAAAAGGAAGCATTGTTATGCAATCCGTGAGGTTCCATAACTTTCCAAAAGCCAAAAAATGAGTAATTGCGTGACCCGTAAGGTTCCATAACCTTACGGAAAGAAAACATGTATTGTTATGAAATTCGTAAAGTTTCGTAACGTTACGGAAAAAGAATCACAAAAAAAAAGCAAAATGGGGTGTATTTAGTAAAAAAGGGGTGCAAATTGCAACCAGGCCCATTTGGGCCTTCCAGGATGTTCCTCCAGAAGGCGGTTGCTTCTAGAGGAAGAAACCTGGCTCGCCTGGGCGAGCTGGGTGGCAAGCTCCTCCCTTATTTTCCTATAAATAGAGGGAGGAGTGAAGAAGAAAGGGGTTTAGCCCTTCTGGTACTTCGTAATCACTTAAAATTAGTAAGGAAAATTGTTTCCATGAAGAAAATCCAAGCCGAGGCGCTTCCGTAACGTTTCCGTGGGTGATTTCGCGAAGATTTTCAACCGTTCTTCGTCGTTCGTCGTTCTTCGGTCTTCAACCGGTAAGTTCTCGAAATCGAACTTTTCAATTCATTCTATGTACCCTTAGTGGTCCCCACTTGTTTCGCGTGCTTTTATTTTCATTTCGTTTACTTTTCATACCCCCTTTTGACGTGCTTTAGTCATTTACTTAAGTCATTTTCTCGCCTAATCAAAAAATAAAATAAAATTCCACCGATCATTTAAATTGTAATATTCGTTAATTTCTGTCAAAATGAAATCCGACCGTTCGGTCATGCCGTAACCACGTTGGAAACCAAAAAGAGGCAAAATAATAATATAATAATAAAAAAATATCTTTTAGTAAAATAAACCAAAAAAAAGCAATCGGACGTTTCTCTTTGGGATTTCTCTTTCTTAATTGAATTGATTAATAACTAAAGTGAAACTAAGGCTAAAATCAACTCGCAAAGTCAAGCTCGTCCGCAAAAAATCACTAAAAAGGATTTTAAGGTTCGATACTTCAGTTTTTCTCACCACGTAAAAATGGATCATTTTAAGGTCCAGCGCCTTAAAAGGACCACCTTCCAAGTAAAAAGAATCGCTTGATTCGCCCTTTAGGAAGAACTACGTAGGTCTGATTTCCTCTTCGATGGAGGGTGCGTAGGAGCAAGAGCCCCGCTTTTGTCGACCTCAAAAATAAAAAAGAAATAAAAGTTTAGATATGCAATTTCACACAATTCTAATTTAAGGCTGTTGTCCTATGGGACAAACGTGAGAGGTGCTAATACCTTCCTCAAGCGTAAATACAACTCCCGAATATGGAATATTCTTCATGACGGGTTTCCTTCGGTTTTTCCGACGTTTTCCACAAATAAACGTTGGTGGGGACTCCGTGCATTTTCCTCCTTAGGAAGACGCACCCGTGAGCCTCGCCTCGCTCGCCCGCAAAAGGGTAGGTTGCGACAGGTTGCCCCAGTAGATGTGCGCACCGAAGTTCAATAACCATGCAATTCAAAGGGAAGCATCTCGTGCCAATCCTTGTATGACATGGTCATCTTCTGAACTATTTTCTTGATATTTTTATTAGTAGCCTCACTTGCCCCATTCATCTTAGGCTTGTAAGGCATAGAATTATGGTGTTGGATTTTTAAATCCTCACACATCTCCTTCATTATCTTGTTATTCAGATTGGTGGCATTATCGGTGATAATTTTCCTGGGCAACCCATATCGGCAAATTATCTCTTTTTTGATGAATCTAATCACCACACTCCTCGTCACACTAGTGTATGAAGCAAAGTAGTCAATGGCGACTAAGATGAAGCGATGTCCATTTGAAGCTTTAGGCTCAATGGCTCCGATCACGCTATGCCCCTCATAGAGAATGGACAAGGTGCTGCCAAGATGTTCAAAGGTATGGGTGAGGTATTAACATTATCAGCAAAGGCCTGACACTTATGGCATTTCCTCACATGAATGCAACAATTGCTCTCCATAGTGAGTCAGTAATACCCCGCTCTCAGAATTTTCTGGGCCATGGCATGTCCATTGGCATGTGTTCCAAAGGATCCTTCATGGACCTCTACCAACATTTGCTCAGCCTCTCTGGCATCCACACATCAAAGCAGTACCATGTCATGGTTCCTCTTGTATAAGATATTCCCACTCAGGAAGAAGTCGGCCGCCAACCTTTGCAATGTCCTCTTGTCGTTGTCAAAGGCCTTATGCAGGTATTCCTTGTCTTCGATGTATTGTTTGCTATCGAAGTACCAAGGCTTACCATCCTTCTCTTCTTCTATTAAACAGCAATGTGCAGGCTTGCTACGACATTTAAATTCGATGTACGACAAATCTCCGTGTGGGCTTAGCTGGAACATGGATGCTAGTGTGGCAAGGGGGCCAACCATCTAATTTTCCTCTCTAGGAATGTGATGAAAAGATATGTCATCAAAGAACTCTATGAACTTCCTAATGTAAGCCTGGTAAGGCACCAATTTAGGGTCTATAGTCTCCCATTCACCTTTTAGCTGGTGAATTACCAAGGTCGAGTCCCCATATACCTCGAGTAACTTGACCTTGAAGTCGATTTCCGCTTGGATCCCAAGGGCACAGGCCTCACACTCAGCTATGTTGTTTGTGCAGTCGAAACCCAACCTAGCTATGAAAGGTATAAATTGTTCGTTTGGGGAAACCAATATTGCCCCAACTCCATGGCCTAGTGCATTAGATGCATCCTCAAACAACCCGATCCATTTGTCCCTGTCTTCATCCTGTACTTCCTCCCCAAAAAAGGTCATCATGTCCTCATCAGGGAATTCTGGATGCATAGGTTGATAGTCATTGATGCGTTGTTGAGTTAGGTAATCTG
This sequence comes from Glycine max, assembly GCF_000004515.6. Classification (NCBI taxonomy): domain Eukaryota; kingdom Viridiplantae; phylum Streptophyta; class Magnoliopsida; order Fabales; family Fabaceae; genus Glycine; species Glycine max. The sequence goes on along the minus strand of NC_038245.2, from coordinate 27,743,229 downwards.
CTAAGACACTCCCCTTTACTGTCTTCTAAGTGACATAAACAATATCATCTGACAACAGAACCTGCCACCGGGCGATTCGTCCAGTGAGAGCGGGCTTTTCAAAGATGTACTTGACTGGATCCATTTTGGATACCAACCAAGTGGTGTAATTTAGTATGTACTACCTTAGACGGTGGGCTGCCCACACCAAGGCACAACATGTCCTTTCTAGCAAAGAGTAGTTCATCTCGCATGTCGTGAACTTGCTCTCAAGTAATAAACAACCTGTTCCCTTTTTCCGAAATCGTCATGCTGTCCCAGCACACACCCTATTGACTCATCCAACACGGTCATATACAGAATAAGGGGTCTTCTGGGCACCGACGGATGAGCACAGGAGGATTCATGAGGCACCGTTTAATCATTTCGAACGCCACTTGACAATCATCATCACATTAGACGGACTGATTCTTACACAATAACTCGAAAAGAGGCTCACAAGTGGCGGTTAACTGTGTTATGAACCTTGCTATGTAGTTCAATTGTCCCAGGAAACCTCAGACCTGCTTCTCGGTGCATGGCTCGGGCATTTCAAGGATGGCCTATACCTTGTCTAGGTCTACCTCTATTCCTTTTTGACTCACGACACAACCGAGCAACTTTCCGAATTTGACCCCGAAAGTACACTTTGCGAGATTCAGCCTTAATCGGTATTTATGCAGCCGCTTGAACAACTTTCGCAAGTTGACAAGGTGGTTGTTCACACCTGGTACTACTTGTTTTTGTGGATGTGAAATCTAATCGGCAAGTGCACCGGGTCGTCAATCTCAGGGAACTTTTTTCATCTGGTAAAGTTTTGTTCAATAAGCAGGCATTTGCAAATAGAAATAATGATTGTGAATTAAAGTAAAAGTATATTCTATTCTAATTACAAGGCAATAAACATGAGCAAGTAAGTGTGAAAACAAATATCTAAAGGCATTGGGTCCTCCTACTAAGTAAATTGATGCAATTAAAGATGTTTCTCTAATCAAAGATGTTCATGTGTTCTATGATGAACGCTTAAATACCAAACACCGATGTCTCGTGCGTTTAGCCTAATTCTAATTAAACTTCATTCTCAAATGTCTCTTGTTGAACTTAGCTTAATTGAACAACTTTATGATCACAGCATAATAAAAACTAAATTACTGCACTTCGTGTCCAGACATATGGTAACCTAATCCTGCTCTATCAAGTTCTAAGGAGAATTCATTTTCCAATGCTAGAGCTCCTAACAGTACACACAAATGGGTGATCAAACCACAAGCATGCAATAATAAAGCACTGATAGAAATAATGAACATGTAAAACAACCTTAATTAGATAGGGAAAGAATTTACATCAATTACTCAGCAAGAATCCCCAACTAAGGGTTTAGCCTTCCATAGCAAGGAAGCTCCTTTTACAATTAGGAAGAGGAATTAAGAGAAATTGTTTTCTTACAAAGGAGTGGGGATGTCTCCTCCACCTCTAGGAACCTCATAATCGCTAAAAAACTCACAAATCTCCCTAAAATCTCAAAACTTGACTCCTTTACTCTGATCTGCTCTTTTGTGTTTGCACTCTTCAAGCTCTCCTTCAATTCTGTTATTCCAGGCTTTAAAAAGGGCTTTCTAACCTCGACGTCACACTTAGCGCCATTTTCGCACTTAGCACGAGTAAGTGAACTTTGGCTCAGCGCCAATCTCGCGTTAAGCCTGCAAGGAAGCTCCTTTTACAATTAGGAAGAGGAATTAAGAGAAATTGTTTGCTTACAAAGGAGTGGGGATGTCTCCTCCACCTCTAGGAACCTCATAATCGCTAAAAAACTCACAAATCTCCCTAAAATCTCAAAACTTGACTCCTTTACTCTGATATGCTCTTTTGTGTTTGCACTCTTCAAGCTCTCCTTCAATTCTGTTATTCCAGGCTTTAAAAAGGGCTTTCTAACCTCGACGTCGCACTTAGCGCCATTTTCGCACTTAGCACGAGTAAGTGAACTTTGGCTCAGCGCCAATCTCGCGTTAAGCCTGGAAGGTGAAAAACGACTTGCTGAGCGTGCTGATAATGCGCTGAGCACGTGCTTGCATGGTAGATTCCCTTCCAGATTCCTCTTACTCGCTAAGTGCGTTGATGCCTCACTTAGTGGATGATACTCGCTAAGCGCATTGAACTCACTTAGCAAGACACCAACTTCAGCACTTCTTCAAAATTTTCTCCATTTTACCTGAAATTGAAGAAAAATTTACATTAAATTCATATGGAAGGCTTCTACTAAGTACATATAAAAACTAAATAAGAAATATTTACAATCTTACCAAAAAGAACCGAAAATTATGAGAACTATATACATTTTTGAAAACCTTTCTATACAAAAGTTAGTCGTAAAAGACGACTAACAAACTCCCCCAAATTTACAGTTGTGCTTGTCCTCAGGCAAAGAAAGAGCATCTCACTTGTCCTGAAGTGAAAAAATCACAGTGGTTATTCAAAAATGTGTTTGTTCCAAAGAATTCAATCACATGACATGAATGGCATACAATGCTTCAATCAATAGCTTTTCACAAAATATGCCTGCTTTTCAAAGGTATGAACATGTTTATTAAGGAACACAATTGAAATAAGCTAGTGAGAGTGATAGATATCAAGGAAGGATCATTAACCAAATCCTCACAATCATTGTTTCACTCAAGCACAAGTGCTTGGGCTTATTCAACAATCAACAACTAACACAAGTCTCAATCTTTGCAATTCATCTCATGTCATACAGTTATAAACACACAAACTGAATTCGAAGGACTTTTCTAGGCTTGTAACGAGGCTGGGCTAGAAATAGTTCATGGTTTTTCTAGGATGCAAAAGCTTAGGTTCTAATAGAGCATTCATCCATAGATCAACCCTCCTTTTTGTTTATTCCAGCTCTATTACTTGCCTTTTTGCACTTAGCTTTCCCTTTTCTTAGATAGCAGCACACACACTTTTATTTTATACTTACAGTTTTTTTTAGATAAAGCAGCTTTTTACTTGCTGCTTATTAGATTACTGTGTGTGTTTCTCTTTTCTTACCATTACAAGCTTTCACCCAATAATTCCCCCAAATTTGGGAGAAATTTTCTTTGAACCAAAATATCCTTTTATGAATGATGCTCTCCTAAAACCTAAGACAAGGTAGAAGGAGATAAACTGTACAGGCTCAAGGTTCAATCAAGCAATCATACTTTCAGCACAGAATGGGTGCAAGGGATAAATTAATCATGCACAAGGTAAGCTTTTTGGCTAAGTGGCTATCTTCAATCAAAACATGGCCTTCATCATATTCAAATTCATGCATTCATTCCATAATCAGAGATTCATGCAAAAATCATTACTCAATGTTAGTCGTTCTCTCACAATTAAAGATCACACTCTCACCGGGTTGTGGCTAATGTGTTCCTTCACAATCAACCTGACAAACCAACTAACATTTTCAGTCATGATCCTAATTCCATGTTCTTTCTCTTCTAATAACTGCATGTTCTTTCTCTGGGGTAGCTTCCGCAGCATCCTCCTGTGCAATGGCTGGATCAGTCTAAAAAATGAAAGGCTCAGATGGAGGTGGAGTGGCCTCTGAGTCCTCTGAAGTGTCATCCTCCTGGTCTGGCTGAGGCTCCTGGGCTATAGAGGCCTCACCCCCTTCCAAAGGAGAAGGCTGGACTCCTGGCCAGGCCACCTTCTGTGAAAACTCCTCCAAGCTCATAATAGGCCGCTGCTGGACCATATTCTGCAAGCTCTGCATAACTAGGAGTTGGCCCTGGTGCAGGCTCTGCAGCATAGACATGAGAAGATCCAAGCTCTGAGTGGAGGGACCTAGATGAACTGGGACTGCTGGTGGTGAGAGAAAAGCAGAAGTAAAGGGAGCTGAAGAAGACGGGGCCTCAGATCCTCTAGCCCAGGATTTACGGGTCCCCGAAAAAGTGACCGAAGGGTCATCCAAGTTCCTACAATTCTTCTTAATATAAGCCAAATTAATGGCTAGGCTGAGGGACTCATAAGTAAGAGAGTCTGAGGTGACTCCTCATGTAACACCCTGATATATATATATATATATATATATATATATATATATATATATATATATATATATATATATATATTATTAGTAATTATGTTTGATGTTTGATTATTTGTTGTGTTATTTTTATCCGTAATTATTTTCAAGGAGGTTAATTTAGTTAATAGAAGGGTGTGGGTAGATAAGAATCTAGCTTCTCAAAGAAGCCTCAAAGAAGCCACGGGGAAGCTTCTTGAAGAAGCCTCTTAATCAAGCTTCTTGAGGAAGCTACATGAAGTTACCTCGGTAAAAACGCTTCCCAGCCTTCGTTAACCGTTGGATCTTCTCGAAATATGTTCTGCAGCTTCACACGAATATTTTCCATGATTTGACCGTTGGGATCTTTGAGATGATGTCTAGAGTATGCTCGAAGCTTCCATTCCCGAGAGCATTTCTTATTTAAGCATTTCAGCCTTTGCTTTCATGTAGCTTAGGAGAAACGTCATTTCTTCTCCTTTCTTTCTTCCAAAGCCATTTCTAACGTCCCAAGCACTTTCTCCATCACCCGCAGCCACCATTAGCCACCACAAACCATCATTGTTCTCCATTGAAACCCCACACCGAGAGGAACCCTTCAACCGAAGCGGAATCTTCCAACTTGGCTTGCGGTTTCGGTAGAGAGCGAAACCTAATCTGACCTTTCGTTTTCTTTCGAGGTAACCTGTAGAAGCAAAGCTTCATGGTGAATCAAAGGTGATTCAAAGGTGTTTTGATGATAACAATGATGATAACAAAAGATGATGACAAAGGTGATGACAAAAAGCTCAAAGATCAATCAAAGAACAACTCAAGTGAATGAAGAACAAGTCAAGAGTTCAAGATAAGAATCAAGAAGAATTCAAGACTCAAGAAGAAAGACTAGAGTCAAGAATCAAGATTCAAGGTTCAAAATCTCAAGAATCAAGATCAAGATTCAAGACTCAAGATTCAAGAATGAAGAGAAGACTCAATCAAGATAAGTATTAAAAAGTTTTTCAAAACTTTGAATAGCACATGAGTTTTTGACAAAACCTTTTACCAAAGAGTTTTTACTCTCTGGTAATCGATTACCAGATTGTTGTAATCAATTACCAGTAGCAAAATTGTTTTGAAAAAGTTTTCAAATTGAATTTACAACGTTCCAATTATTTTCAAAAAGTTGTAATCGATTACAATGTTTTGGTAATCGATTACCAGTGCCTTTGAACGTTGAAATTCAAATTCAAATGTTAAGAGTCACATCCTTTCACACAAAAGCTTTGTGTAATCGATTACACTAATTTGGTAATCGATTACTAGTGTTTGTTTCTGAATAAATCAAAAGATGTAACTCTTCAAAAAGGTTTTGACTTTTTCAAATTGGTTTTAAGTTTTTCTAAAAGTTATAACTCTTCTAAATGGTCCTCTTGGCCAGACATGAAGAGTCTATAAAAGCAAGGCTTTGATTTGCTTTTAAAAACACTTTTTACATTCATTCGATCAATCCTTTACAAGCCTTGAATCTCTTTGAACTTCTTCTTCTTCTTTGTACCAAAAGTTTTCTGAAGTTTTCTGGTTTTCCAAACCTTGAAAACTTGTGCTATTCATCTTTTCATTCTCTTCTCCCTTTGCCAAAAAGAATTCGCCAAGGACTAACTGCCTGAATTCTTTTTGTGTCTCTCTTCTCCCTTTTCCAAAAGAACAAAGGACTAACCGCCTGAATTCTTTTGTGTCTCCCTTCTCCCTTGTCAAAGAATTCAAAACAACACAGTCTGAGAATTCTTTTGATTCTTCCCATTCCCTAATACAAAAGTGTTCAAAGGACTAGCCACCTGAGAATTCTTTTGTGTCCCCATTCACAAAGTATCAAAGGTTTAATAGCCTGAGATCTTTGTCTCAACACATTGGAGGGTACATCCTTTGTGGTACAAGTAGAGGGTATATCTACTTGGGTATGACTGAGAACAAGAGAGGGTACATCTCTTGTGGATCAGTTCTAGTGGAGGGTACATCCACTAGGGTTTCAAAGAGAACAAGGGAGGGTACATCCCTTGTGGATCTTTGCTTGTAAAAGGATTTTTACAAGGTTGAAAGAAATCTCAAGGACCACAGGTCGCTTGGGGGCTGGATGTAGGCACGGGTTGTTGCCGAACCAGTATAAAAACTCTTGTGTGTTTGTTTCTTTCTTCCCTACTCTTTTACTTTCCGCTGTGCATTTAATTTCCGCTTTTACTTTCTGTTAAGTTTCTCTTCTACTCCTCATTCTCTTAACAATTTAGTAAAAGCCTTAAAAGAGTAATTTTTTAATTAGTAAAGGTTTAGGAATAATTAATTCAACCCTCTTCTTAATTATTCTGAGGCCACTCGATCCAACATAACCATGGTTCAACGCTTGTTTCTTGTTAGTTTCATCTTGTCTTTGCATCTTTTCTGACTTTGGAACCGCCACTGCATGTCTTATGCTTCCTTAGAAAAACCTTAGAGAAAGAGACTTTGTAAACGTTATCCTTTCATGAAATTCATGTTATTTTCGTAACCTACACTGAACTCCGGTCACATTGGTGTGGTCGGAATTTCCAAATGATGTTCCTTTGTAAAACCCGAAATGCTCTCAGCTCTTTCATGTAGTGATGTGGGTGTTTGACCCAAATCACCATTACTAGCTTTGTTTTTTGAAATCCATACTAAGTCTCCTTCGTTTTGGCATGGTAGAGGCTTGCATGGAATCGAAGAGCAAGGACAAAAAGGAATCTTCAAGTGACGCGACAAGGAATCCGCGGGGTAGCTCACGATAGGTAAGGGGAGTTTATTATAAAATTTACCGTTTTCACACCATAGTTAGGGTCAGGGAACCTAGCTATGAGGATATCTGCCTGTCCCTGTTGCATGCTAATTTTTCTTTCAAGAAAATTATGTTTTTAACTAATGGGATGCGATAAAATTGTTATTGATATGCATGCTGGTTTTTCAGGAGAAATTATGTTTTGACGAATGGGATGCGATATATATATATATATGTGTGTGTGTGTGTGTGTGTGTGTGTGTGTGCACGCACGCGTGCGAAATGCGATTTGTTGTTGATGTTGCTATTGAGGATTTTAATTGATATGTGATGATTAGGATGATATTGATTTGAGATGACGTTGTTAATAAAGACCATGTCAACATGAATTGTTATTATTGACGAATATGTGAATATAAAATGAGGTTGTTGTTATTGTTGATAACGTCATTGAGACGAGATGATATTTATGTTGAGAATAACATGGAAATGGAATGTTGATTGATGCTGGAAATGCATTGGCATGTGCATGTTGTGTATGTTCGTGGGGGGCACTGTGCACTGACCTTCCAGGGTCTTTGGCACTAGCTTTTGGCCACGTTCATACGTTGGATGTTGTGTATCGTGGGGGGCACTGTGCACTGACCTTCCAGGGTCTTTGGCACTAGCTTTTGGCCACGATCATACGTTGTATAGAGTGTATGTCATGGGGGGTAGAGTGCACTGACCTTGTCGGATGGCCCAGACGTGGGTAACTAGCGTGGTTAGAGAATCTAAGCATTTCTAAGGGGATGCTTGGGCGCTTTAATTGGTTCATGGTCTTTGGCACATACTTTTGGCCATGATCATAGCTCATACGACACAGGAAATAGAGTAACTATGGCCAAGTGTACTTTGTACTAGGGGGCTTGTCACCTGGTAGGGAACACCTTTGGGCTCACAGGCTGATCACCTATGGGAGGGGGGCTGTTATGTGCACAACCGGGTGGTCTCGACAAACTCAGCACAGTTCCCTAAGTGAGAGTATCGTGTGGACACGCTTAGGCTATTTCCTGAGATTTGGTTGTTGTTGGTACGTACCACATTGCATCTGAGTGTTGAGTCAGGGGCATGCATCATTATGTGCAGTCTTGATTGGGTCCATGGATGGATGATGAGTAATTGTTGAATGTGGATGATGAATATTTGTTGGATATGAGTGTTGAATAATGATTGTTGTGTATGCTCATCATGTTTGCCTATGTTCCTTTCTAATTGTGGTTATTTGGAATTGGTATTGGTTCTTTTTATAATGAACTCACCCTTGCAATTTTGTATCATGTGGTTGATACCTGTGATGATCACAAACCTTTTTCGTGGGAGCAGAATGACAGTGGCAGGGTGCAGGGAGTAAGATTCTGGTGAGGAGCCGCCGAGCCGACGTGATGACGTTGGCGTTATTTTGGGAGAGAGTTGTGTTTTGTAATCAACTCCTCCGTAGTTGGTTTTTAAGTTTTATTTTGTTGAGTTAAAGATGTAAAACTGGGATTTTAATTATATCTATGAACAGATTTAATTTTCGTTATGTGTATGACGTGTACCGAATTATTGTTTCTAGGTAATTATGCATATTCACTTAAGTAATGGCGTGTTGTTGGATGAATTTATGTTGTGACAAAATCACTTCTATTTTCATAATAAAAAATTAAGGAAGTTCTTTTTATATAAAAAAATTTGAAATCATCGAATATTAGAGTGTGGATACCGTAGCGACGAGGCGGGTCGTTACACCTCGGGCCTTGCACAAGGTAGTAATAAGGGCTGGAAATCCAAGCCTCGAGGAGTTGAACTTAGCAATTTGCGAGATCTATCCAGAGATGAGTGCTCCTATGTTCATGTCCATCTTCATTACAAGCTCGTAGACCAACCTAGCCCTGTCCATATTAAGATCGGAGGTATGTGATGTCAGGGCTAGGTTGGAGTAAGATAAAACACTCCAGGTCTATGCCAGAGTCGAAAGATCCTTCCTTAAGTGCTTCCAAGGCAAGCCCTCAGCATTCAGCATAAATCCCCTACCAGGGATACAAAGCCGGGCTGCCAGCTCCTGAGGGTCTGGCCTCAGTCTGTAGAACCTGGAATAAGTGGGCAATCTCTCCTCTTGCTCTAAGACCACTGGAGTCTCCAAGAAGGCATTGAGGGAATCAACATCGAACTTTATTAGGTGCCCTCGAACTCTAACCTGCTTTGGTGACTTGTCCTCAGGGTCATACAAATTCGCATAAAATTCTTTTACCACTGCCACATCAATGCTTCCTTCACTCAAATTTTTTAACTGTTTGTGCCAATTTCTTTTAATGATTTCTCATCTGAACTCATCAAATTCAATAACAAACAGTTTGACGTTTCTCTCTGGAAGGATGTTCCGGGTGAGAACATTATTTGTATGTCGGTCCCAAGCGGCCTTTGATATGAATCTAGATGTGTCATAGTTGGCCAGGGGCACTGAAGCTGTGGCCTTTCTTTTACGGGGAGCCATCTACAGCACAAAAGAATCACAACACAAGTTTAGACAGGTATTTATTCAAATTGAAAAGCAAAAAATACAACTGAAAATTAGACTGGGCGCTTAGCGCAATAAACTCGCTTAGCGCACCTTATGAAAATTAACACATGCGCTTAGCGCGAAGGCCACACGCTTAGCAAAATGACACAGATCAAAATTTTTTTGCAGAATTGGCTTAGAGAGCAGGCTCGCTGAGCCCAATTCCACAACAGAAACCAAATTGCGCTTAGCGCGGCCAAGCGCGCTTAGCGCGGCCAAGCGCGCTTAGCGCGGCCAAGCGCGCTTAGCGAGCAGGCTCACTAAGCCCAATTCCAACAATTACAGAGACAGAGAATAAATTGTGTTTAGCGTGACAAGGCACGCCTAGTGCACGACAAAATAAAAAGAAAATCACAAGTGCATTGGGCTTAGCGAGATGGACTCGCTTAACCCAGGCTAATTCAGTCAACAAGGTTGAGTGGCTAAGCGAGCCAGCTCGCTTAGCCAAGAACACGAAAACACTAAAAAAATTTCTAAGCGTCTGAAACACAGTACTTGCTTAGCGCACAGCCGCGCTTAGCGAGTTCATGAAGTGCTGCAACATTCAACAAAAAAGATGAACTGGCTTAGCGGGCTAGGTGCTCGCTTAGCGAGTTCATCTGGAAATCCAAATATTCAAACTAAACTGATGAACTTGCTTAGCGCACAGTCGCGCTTAGCAAGATCATTGAGATTTCTAGAAAACATTGGGGCTTTTCAGCCCCTCTAATAGGCCTTTAGAACCTAAGCAAAACAAGCACATTACATTCGAAATAAAACCCTAACTCTACTCTAACTAACAACTAACCTAATAGCATTAATCATGAACAAAAATTTAAACCTAAATAGTAACTAAGTTAACTAACCTAAAGTTTAAAACTTTAAACAAAAATAAAAACAAAGTTAAGAAGCTTACTTGGATTGTTGAAAATAAGTGCAAAAAGGAAGGAGAGGTGCAGGCAGTGTCAATTGGAAGCAAGGTGCAGAGTGAATGCAAGGAATGGGGAAGAAAAATGCTTAAAGGAGAGAAATGGTAACTACCTAAGGCAGTTACGCCTCTTTACCTTTTGGCAGTTTCGATCCATTCGCTTAGCACATAGACTTGATAAGCGAGCCTAAGTGATGTTTGAGTTTTGAAAAGCTCATGTGCTTAGCGACTGTACTCACTCAGCCCAATTCAAGAAATTTGAAATTCCAGAGAAACTTTTGGGCTTAGCGCAAAGATACATGCTGAGCGAGTTCTACAGATATAAAGTGTCTTGCAACTCGTGCTTAGCGGGCATTGGGCCGTGCTTAGCGAAATAAATGCTTCTAAAATGCAGTGAATGGGTCTCGCTTAGCGAGAGGGGCTCGCTTAGCACAATTCTCTTAAAAACAATTCTAGTGAAGTTTTTGCACTTAGCGAGTGTGTGTGCTTAGCCCAATTTGGGAGAATTGAAATCCAGCTAAGTTTTTGGGCTTAGCGTATAGGTACGCTTAGCGGGACCCTTTCAGCCAAAAGACAGGGATCAATGCGCTTAGTGCAAGCAAGAGCTCGCTTAGCGCGTGAAGAAGATGGCACTTAGCACGAATGGTGCGCTTAGCGAGTGGACAACAAAAAAAGTTTTCTAAGTTATTTTTCTGTCCACAACTTCACAAAAGCTTATTAACCCCTTTTTCAATACTAAACATGTTGAATTCATACAATCACAAGCAATCAAACTTAGCTAAATGCAAGAAAAGAAGGAATTAAAAAGGGCTGAGTTGCCTCCCAGTAAGCGCTCGTTTAACATTATTAGCTTGACACATAGTTCTTTCATGGGTCCTATAAGTTGATAATGGTGTTTAGCCTATCAATGCTTCCACCATGGTACGACTTTAGTCTCTGACCATTAACTACCCATGATCTGTCTAGAGTTGATGAATGAGGATCAAACAATTCCACAACCCCATATGGCCTGACCTCTATGATAGTAAATAGTCCTGACCATTTAGATTTGAGCTTGCCCAGAAATAATTCCAGTCTGGAGTTAAACATCAATACTTGTTGTCTCGGTCTGAATTCTTTCTTGAGCAGCTTCTTATCATGGTAGGCCTTTACTTTGTCTTTGTGTAATCTGGTAGACTCATAAGTATTCCATCTCATTTCCTCCAACTCTAACAGTTGTGTTTTTCTTTGTTCTCCTGAAGCAGTCTCATCAAAATTCAAAAATTTCAAAGCTCAATATGCTTTACGCTCTAATTCCATTGGTAAATGACATGATTTGCCGTAAACCATTTGGAATGGAGATAAGCCAATAGGAGTTTTAAAAGCAGTTCTATAGGCCCATAGTGCGTCATCCAACTTACTTCTCCAGTCTTTTCTATTTGATGCTATAGTTTTCTCCAAACTTTTATTCAGTTCCCTGTTGGAGACTTCTGCTTGACCATTAGTTTGTGAATGATAAGGTAAGGCAACTTTATGTGTAACATGATAATGGCCTAGCACCTTCTGCAGCTGGTTGTTACAAAAAGGAGATCCCCCATCACTGATTAGGACTCTGGGCACTTCAAACCGTGCAAATATGTTCTTCTTTAGGAATTTCATCACAGTTTTGGCATCATTCTTAGGTGCATCTACAACTTCTACCCACTTAGAAACATAATCCACAACTACAAGAATATATTCATTGCCCAAGGATGAGGGAAGAGGACCTATAAAATCAATGCCCTAACAGTCAAACACTTCAACTTCCATTATATTCCGCAGAGGCATTTCGTTTCTCCTGGAAATTCCCCCCATTCTCTGACATTGATTGCATTGCAAAACATGCTGGTGAGAATCTTTAAAGAGTGTTGGCCAGAAGAATCCTGATTGCAAGATCTTAGCTGCTGTCTACCATAATGCCCTCCACATGGAGAGTTATGGTAGTGCCATAAAATATTCTTGGCTGCCTCCTTAGTAACACATCTTCTCAAAATGTTATCAGCACCCATCTTGAACAGATGTGGATCATCCCATACATAGAATCGAGCATCGTGAAGAAATTTCTTCCTTTGCTGCCAAGTCAAATCTTTAGGGACAATTCCTGCTGCTTTGAAGTTAGCCAAGTAAGCAAACCAGGGTCTCTCACTCATCATGAACAGGGATTCATCTGGAAATTTATCTCTTATTTCCATCTCTCTCAAAGTTACCTCCTCATTAACCAGTCGTGACAAGTGGTTAGCTACTACATTCTCAGAACCCTTCTTGTCCCGAATCACCAAATCAAACTCTTGAAGTAACAGAATCCATCTGATTAAATGAGGCTTGGAATCAGCTTTATTAAGTAAGTACTTGATTGCTGCATGATCCGTGTAAACTATGACTTTTGATCCTACCAAGTACGATCTAAACTTTTCTAACGCATACACAATTGCCAACATTTCTTTTTCAATGGTAGTGTAATTGATCTGTGCATCATTCAACACTTTACTTGCATAATAAATGGCATGGAAAACTATGCCTTTCCTTTGACCCAATACAACATCAATTGCATAGTAACTTGCATCACACATCAACTCAAATTCTTGACCATAGTCTGGTGCTGTAATCACAGGAGCGGATACTAGTCTCATTTTGAGAATGTTAAATGCTTGCAAGCATTCTTCATCAAATATAAATGCAGTATCCTTGTTAAGCAGATTGCTGAGTGGTTTGGCGATCTTTGAGAAATCTTTGATGAATCGCTGATAGAACCCAGCATGCCTTAGAAAACTCCTTATCCCTTTGACATTTACTGGAGGTGGTAATTTTTCTATCACATCAATCTTTGACATCAATCTTTGCTTTGTCTACTTCTATCCCTTTCATAGAAATTTTATGACCTAGTACGATGCCTTCTTTCACCATAAAATGGCATTTCTCCCAGTTGAGAACCAAATTGGTCTCTTCACACCTTTCCAATACTCTCTCTAGATTAGATAGACAACATTCAAACGAGGATCCAAAAACAGAGAAGTCATTCATAAACACTTCAATACATTTCTCCACCATGTCTGCAAAGATTGCCATCATACATCTCCAAAAAGTTGCAGGAGCATTACAAAGGCCAAAAGGCATTCTCCTGAAAGCAAACACACCAAAAGGACAAGTAAATGCAGTCTTATCCTGATCCTTTGGGTCTACAACAATTTGATTATATCCAAAGTATCCATCTAAAAAGCAATAAAATGATTGTCCTGCCAGCCGTTCAAGCATTTGGTCCATGAAGGGAAGTGGGTAATGATCCTTTTTGGTGGCATCATTCAACTTCCGATAATCTATACACATTCTCCACCCAGTGTCCGTTCTTGTTGAAATTAAATCATTCTTCTCATTTCTAACAACTGTCATGCCACCTTTCTTTGGAACTACCTGCATAGGACTAACCCAGGCGCTATCCGAAATTGGATATGTGAGGCCTGCTTCTGACAATTTCAGCATTTCCTTTCTCACCTCCTCCTTCATAACCGGATTCAGTCTTCTTTGTGGTTGTCTCACAGGTTTATAGTCAGCTTCCATGTTGATCTTGTGCATACAATAAAAGGGGCTAATTCCTTTCAAATCCGAAATATGCCACCCAATAACTGCTGTATATTTCTTCAAAATTTCCATCAGCTGAGCTTCCTCTTCCCTTTTTAAAGATTTATTGATAATCACTGGCTTGGTGTTATTCTCTCCTAAGAATACATACTTTAAATGCTCAGGAAGGGTCTTCAATTCCACTTTTGTTTCCTCTACTGGTTTGTCTTTCTTTAACTCTTCAACTTTCATCCTTCTAGGGGAATTCTCTTGCTCACCTTCTAATTCCTTCAAACAACTCTGTACTTCTTTTTCTTCTACTACGGTCAAACATTCAAGGGTGTTGGTCAACACTTTTTCGAGTGGAGTTTGCATAACCATGGCTTTAGCTACCATGTCAATCTCTTGTTCCACCTTATCCATCTTAAAATAGGCCTTATGGTCACTTGGATGCTTCATAGAGTCAAATAAATCAAAAGTGACATTTTGATCATCAACACTCAGCTCCAATTTTCCTTTCCCCATATCTACTACACAACTAGTAGTTGACATGAATTGACACCCCAAGATTAGAGGAATCTCAGCATCTTCCTCAATGTCAATCACAACAAAATCAGCAGGAAAGGTAAGGTGTTTTACTTGAATGAGAACATCCTCAATAACACCGTAGGGTCTAGTTATGGAGCGATCAGCTAGTTGTAAAGTCATCCTTGTAGGCATTATCTCCAACTCTCCTAACCTCCTACACATAAAGAGCGACATCAGATTAATATTGGCTCCCAAATCCATAAGAGCCTTGCCAACAGAAACTTCACCAATTTCACACGGAATAGTTACACTCCCTGGATCTTTGTGCTTAGATGGAAGGATCCTCTGAATTATGACACTGCAATTTCCTTCCACAATGATGTTTTCACTGTGAATGTACTTATTCTTCTGTGTGAGCATATCTTTTAAAAACTTAGAGTACAGTGGCATTTGTTGAAGAGCTTCTCCAAAGGGCATAGTAATCTCCAATTTCTTGAAGATATCAAGGAAAGGAGCCAGATGTCGTTCCTTGTCTTTCTTTAATGGTACCAATGGATATGGCACCTCCTTCCCTGTGCTTGGACTTGCCTCCTTTCTCTTTTCTCTAGCCAGCTCACTCTTGGTCTTTTTCTTCTCTTCTTCTCATTTTTCATTTTCTTTTTGTTTTTTGTTTTTCTTTCTCCTTTATTTCTTTATCTTTTTCACTTATTGGTGCCTCTCTCAACTGCTTATCCTCTTCTTCTACTTCTTCCTCCACAAGTTCACAAAAGGGTTACACTAGTTCAGGTGCTGGTTCAATTACCAGCTGTTGTTTGTCATCCTCCACCATTTTCTCCTTCTTCTCCTCTTCATCCATGTTTGCCTTCCTTCCTCAGGTCATCACAGCCTTGCATTCTTCTTTTGGATTCTGCTTAGTGTTAGCTCCAAAAGTACTAGAAGATTTATCTGCAAGCTATTTGGCCAGCTGCCCTACCTGGACCTCTAGATTTTTTATGGCTGACTCTGTGCTCTTATGATTGGACAATGACTCCTGCATAAACTGAGCAAGAGTTTCTTCCAGCTTTGTTGTTCTCTCATATATGCCAAGCCCTTGTTGCTGTAGCGGCCTAGTAGATGGTCCACCCTGGTCTTTGTTGAAGTGATTACCAGGGTGAGTTCTCCATTGATTATGCTGTTGGTAAGGTTGGCCATGTTGAAATCTAGAAAATCCACTTGCATTAAAATTTTGTCTATGCTGGTTTCCCATATAATTAACTTCATGAGTTGTTCCTTCAGTGGGAATACACAAGCCTGACTCATGAGCTCCACCACAAAGTGTGCAACCTGTAACCTGCAAAACAGATGAAGGTAAAGGTTGACTAGCATGCAATTGAGTTGGCAGCTTACTTAGTATTTCAGCTAAAGCTTCAAGTTGCTTGAACAACAACTTATTTTGGGCCAACAAAGCATCCTGTGATGAAAGCTCCAATAAACTCTTCTTGGTAGGGATATGAACTCTATCACACAAGATTGTGTGGTCACCGATAGCCATATTTTCAATTAAGTCCATGGCTTCTTCAGGAGTCTTCAACTTAATTTTTCCTCTTGGCCTCCATCATGGAGGTCATTTGGTCCTTCATGGCCTCTATGTCGACCTTCATCTGATCTTGCACTTCCTCTATTTCACTCATGATTTTGGTTTTGGCACATGTTTGGTAGGAGTGTCGTAAGGCGCATTCATTATTTTTGGTTATTGTGTTTACTTTTTGGCTATGATTGCTAAATAAACAAAATGCAATGAGTAATGCAACAACGAAATAAACATGAATGCATCCTAACGATAAGTTGTCGAAGTATTGAACCCACGCAGGAATTTCAACAAAGACATAGGGTTGAATCAAAACTTATTTTCATTAAGAAACAATGTTGTTTATCATGCCCAAAGCCAAAGCATAAATGCAAACGCCTAAACGGTTCCTAATTATGTGTGACATCAACTCGACCATGTGCTTGCAATAATCGAAAAGCCCATGAACTCCCTCGAGAGCTGAGTATATATTTGCCATTGCGTTGGCTCTGGCTAACAGCCTTGGAAGCTCTTGACTCCCATTCACAGTGCAAGAGAATCTATCCATCCATTTCACAACTTCCCCGTGCAATGATTCTATCACCCTCTCTCTTGCTTCCCTTTCCACTTGCAGAGCTGATACCTTCGCATGCTCATCCTCTAGTCTCTACCCATGGCTAGCGGCTAGGTTTAGCTTCTCTTTATACTGGTCAATGATTGTCAACATATTTTCTTTTGTCCTACTCAGTTGTTCAATCAAACTTCTCTTCGACCTTTGACAAGCCTTCAACTTATCCTTTAATAACATACTTTCCACCCTTGACTCGTCCCTTTCGGCCCCATAAAGCCCTTCAGAACTTGTTTCTGCCCCATTCTTCTTTTCGAGCCCTCTTTGTTTCCTACTCTAACGCTTTAGCCGTAGTCATGTTGACATCCCTTAGCTCGTCACACTCTTTCTTTACCCTAGTGACTGCTGTCTTTAGCTTTTCTTTGACCACTCTCATTCTTTCAAGCTCAACTCTCAAGGCTTGCACTTCTTCGCTTTCTTGAGGGACTTCAGCTTCTTCCTCACTTAGACTTTTTAGCTTCGGGAGCCAAGTTATCCCTTGCGTCCTAGCCTTCAACCACTTATAATAGCCGCCGATGACACCATTGTTGCTTCCCCTATGCTCCTTATCTTTTCTTTCCAATGTATTCCACACTTTTTGGATTCTCTAAAGTATTTTTGCATTGCCTTCACTGAAATCCCATGCGACGAAAGGCCCGATGATCCCTTCTGACGGTGCCCCTCTCACAGGGTAGCCTAGTTGTCTTATGGCCAGTATGAGATTATAATTAACACAACCCCTTGTTCCCATCAAGGGGTGTCATACCCTAATTTCGTCCGGGGACACTTATTGTCAACTTGTGGACTTTGGTTGGCCCCTGCAGGACACCTAAACAAGCATCATTGTGTAATCCGTAAAGTTTCATAATGTTCTGGAAGGAAAAACAAGCATCGGTGCATAATCCGTAAAGTTCCACGACGTTATAGGAAAGAAAGCAAGCATCGTTGCATAATCCGTAAAGTTTCACAACATTCTAGAAGGAAAACAAGTATCATCACATAACCCGTAAAGTTTCATGACGTTTCAGAAAGAAATCAACCCAAAAACATGAAAAGGGGGGTCTATTTAGCAAAATAGGGGCTATAAATAGTAATCTGGCCCACTTGGACCTCCCTAGAATATTCTGGAGAAAGGGTTTACTTTAGGTGGAAGCAACCCTACTCGCCTGGGTGAGCTAGGTGGCAATCACCTCCCCTTTTCTCCTATAAATAGGGGAAGGGGGGCTGAGTAAAAGGGTCCAGCATTTTATGCACTGTAATTCACTTAAAATTAGTGAGAGAAGAGAAAGAAGAAAAAAAATCCAAGTCGGGGTGTTTCCGTAACGCTTTCGAGACGTTTCTGTGAGAGATTCCGTGGAAATTCTTCGCCATTCTTCGTTCGTTCTTTGTCGTTCTTCGGTCTTCAACCGATAAGTTCTCGAAATTGAATCTTTCAATTCAGTCTATGCACCCTCAGTGGTCCATTCTTTTTTTGTACGCTTTCATTTTCATTTTGCTTACTTTTCGTACCCCTTTTTTTTCATTTTTAATGAGCTTTAACCGATTGTTTAAGTTGTTATCTCGCCTAATAAATGGTAAAATGAATTTCAACCGATCATTTGTGTTGTAATCTCGTTTATTCACTGTTAAAGCAAAATCTAACCAATTGTTCAAGTTGTAACCTCGGTTAAATAAAAAAAAGCAAAATAATAATAAAATATTAAAAATATCTTAAAAAAAATTCAACCAGATGTTTTTCTTTAAAAGTTTCCTTGAATGAATTGACTAATAACCAAAGCGAAACTAAGGCTAAAATCAACTTATAAACCAAGCTTTGTTCGCAAAAATCACTTGAAACCATTTTAAGGTCCAATGCCTTAAACGGTCCCCTTCGCTTTTCATTGGTTAAAATGGACCATTCAAGAGCATAAAATCAACACACCGCATAACCTTACCGCTTTCGAAGAACTACGTAGATCTGAGTTCCTCATCGCAATCGAGGATACGTAAGAGCAAAAGTCCCGCTTTTGTCGACCACCCCTTTTCAAAAAAACAAGAGATCGTTGATGGTCCATGGCCTTAACGTTTCTCTTCTTTCACAACCAAGAGATCGTTAATAGTCCAACGCCTTAACGTTTCTCCCCTTTTCAAAAACCAAGAGATCGTTAATGGTCCAACACCTTAACGTTTCTCTCCTTTCAAAACCAAGAGATCGTTAAAGGTCCAATGCCTTAAACGACTCTCTCTTCTTTTCAAAAATAAAAAGATCGTTTAAAGGTCTAACGCCTTAAACGAATTTTGCCCGGTTAAAATCAATCTTGCAAAAAAAGATAAAAACAACTTAACCAACATTTAGTTCTCAAAGAACTACGTAGGTCTTATTTCCTCATCGCAATTGAGGAATACGTAGGAGTGAGGGAAACACCCTTGTTGACCACAAAAAGATAAAAAAATTCAAAAGGCCCATAAAAAGCTAAAAAACATAAAAAAGGAAAAATAAAACAAATTGAAGACATGATATTGCAAATTTGATTAAAGGCTATCATCCCTTGTGACGGGCGCGTGGGGTGCTAATACCTTCCCCATACGTAAAAACAACTCCCAAACCTTTCACACTTAAAGTTCGTAGACCACATGTTTTGGTTTTTCTGACGTTTTCCCCAAATAAACGTTGATGGCGACTCCGCGCGTTCTCCGTCCTTGGTAGACGCACCCATGAGCCTTCGCGTCGCCCTCCCACCGAAGGGTAGGTTGCGACAGTTGGCGACTCCACTGTAGATCTATTTTTTAAGAGTTAGGCCTATTAATCTTTTATGTAAAATGTTGTGATTTCCCTCTTGTCGCAACCTACCCTTCGGCGAAGGGCGACGCGAGAAACACGGGTGCATCTTCCAAGGAAGGAAAATGCGCGGAGTCACCACCAACGTTTATTCCAGGAAAACGTCGGAAAAACTGGAAAAGGCATGGTCTACGAACTTTAAGTGAAAGGTTCGGGAGTTGTATTTACGCACGGGGAAGGTATTAGCACCCCACGCGTCCATCACAAGGGACGACAACCTTTAATCAAGTGTGCAAATATGACTTCAATTTGTTTTATTTTCCCTTTTACATTTTTTATGTCTTTTTATGCCTTTTATATTTTTTATCTTTTTGTGGTCGACAAGGGTGTTTCCCTTGCTCCTACGTATTCCTCAATTGTGGTGAGGAAATCAGACCTACGTAGTTCTTCGAGAACTAAACGTTGGTTAAGTTGTTTTTTTATCTTTTTTGCAAGATATATTTTGACTGAACAAATGTCGTTTAAGGCATTGGACCATTAAACGATCTTTTGTTTTTGAAAGGAGAGAAATGTTAAGGCGTTGGATCATTAATGATCACTTGGTTTTGAAAGGAGAGAAACGTTAAGGCGTTGGACCATTAACGATCTCTTGGGGTGGTCGACAAAAGCGGGGCTTTTGCTCCTACGTATCCTCAATTGCAATGAGGAAATCAGACCTACGTAGTTCTTGCAAAAGCGGTAAAGTTACATGTTGATTTTATGCTTTTGAACAGTCCATGTTAACCGATAAAAGCAAAGAGGACCGTTTAAGGCGTTGGACCTTAAAACGGTTTTAAGTGACTTTTGTGGACAAAGCTTGATTTGTGAGTTCATTTTAGCCATAGTTTCACTTTGGTTATTAGTCAATTAATCCAAGGAAACTTCCAAAGAAAAACGTCCGATTGATTTTTTTTATTATTTTATTCAAAGATATTTTGATTATTTTATTATTAATTTTCAAGATATTTTTATTATTTTAATATTATTTTGCTTTTTTTTTGTTTAACCGAGGTTACAGCGTGAACGATCGGTTAGATTTTGTTTTAAAAGTGATTAAACGATATTACAACACAAATGATCGGTTGAAATTCATTTTATCATTTACTAGGTGAGAAAACGGCTTAAATAAACGGTAAAAACGCGTTAAAGACGGAAGAAAAGAAAACCGAAAATGAACGAAATAAAGATGAAAGTAAAAAAAAACAAGAAATGAATTGAAAGTCTTGGATTCGAAAACTAACCCGTTGAAGAACGAAGAACAGATGAAGAACGGTGAAGAACGACGGAAAACCTTCACGGATTCGCTCACGGAAACATCTCGGAAGAGTTACGGAAGCACCTCGACTTGGATTTTCTTCACGGAAACAATTTTTTCCACACAAAACAGCTGAAATACATAGCCAGGGGGCTGAGGGATCCTTAGAACAGCCCCCTTTTGCCTTTTTATAGGAAAAATGGGGAGGAGGTTGCCGCCCAGCTCACCTGGGCGAGCTGGGTTGCTTCCTCGGAAACAACCCAGCTCTGAAAAATAGTCTGGAAGGCCCAATTCAAAATTTCAAAATTGTTATTTGCAACCACCCATTTTGATAAGTTCACCCCCCTTCTTTCGAAATTTACGGAAAAGTTACGAAAACCTATAGGACTTGATTTTCTCCATTTTTCTCTTCCTTCTCACCCATATTAAATGAAATATGCTTATTTAGGGTTATAGGAATTTTACAGAAGCATTACGGGTGTCCCGAAAGCCCCAGAAGCCCATTTTTTAACAAAACGGGGGAGGTGGTTGCCACCTAGCTCGCCTAGGTGAGCTAGGTTGCTTCCACCTTAAGCAAGAAAATGCCCAGAAACCTCTAGAAGGGCCCAGATTTGAAAATTACTATTTGCACCCCCATTTTACTAAATACACTCCCTTTCCCTATTTTTTGCTGATTCTTTTTCCGTAACGTTACGGAACTTGACGAATTACGTAACGATACTTGTTTTCTTTCTATAATGTCACGAAACTTTACGGATTACGAAACCATCCCTTCTTCGACTTCTGGAATGTTACGGAACTTTGCGGATTGTGCATTAACACTCCCTTTCAACTCCCGACATGTCGCGGAACTTCACGGATTGCCTAACGATGGGTGTCAAGTTCCTCAAAGTGGTCAAGCGAGGGTCGCATCCCACAAACAGATGGTCCCCGGACGAAATTAGGGTATGACAGTTGCCCCTCTTTACTTGTCTTTTATTGGAGATAAAAGGGAAGTAAAGATAAGACACTAATTTCGTTCGAGCGAAACACCATTCGGCCGGTCGATCTCCCCGCCAGCGGAACTTGCAAAAATTTTGAAAATGATCAGCACCAAACGACCAACATCATCCTGATACTGCCGAATTCGTTCCTCTTGGTTGACACAAGGCACAGAATGACCATAATTTGTCTCTGCGTGCCATCGGACACGATCGGGCCTAGATGTAAAGGCGCAGAATGACCATAATTTGTCTCTGCGTGCCATCGGACAGGATTGCCTCAGGATGGCAAAAAGGTGTGCGGAATCACCATAATTTTTCTCCGCCCACCACTCGACTCACTGTCCCTGAGTGACAAAGGGCGCAGAATGACCATAATTTGTCTCTGCGCGTTTATCACTCAACTCATTGTCCCTGAATGACAAAGGGTGCAAAATGACCATAATTTGTCTTTGCGCGTTTATCACTCGACTTGCTGCTCCTGAATGACAAAGGGCGCAGAATGACCATAATTTGTCTCTGCGCGTTTATCACTTGACTTGCTGCTGCTAAATGACAAAGGGTGCAGAATGACCATAATTTGTCTCTGTGCGTTTATCACTCGACTTGCTGCTCCTGAATGATAAAGGGCGCATAATGACCATAATTTGTCTCTGCGTGTTTATCACTCGACTCACTGTCCCTGAATGAGAAAGGGTGCAGAATGACCATAATTTGTCTCTGCGCGTTTATCACTCGACTTGCTGCTCCTGAATGACAAAGGGCGCAGAATGACCATAATTTGTCTCTGTGCATTTATCAGGCATCGAGTCTTACAGATAGCAAAAGCGTGCGGATGACCATAACTTGTCTCTGCATGTCATCAGGCACGATCACCTCTGGATGACAAAAGGGCACAAAATGACCATAATTTTTCTCTGCGTGCCATCGGACACGATCGAGCCTGGATGGAAAGGCGCAGAATGACCATAATTTTTCTCTGCGCGCCATCGGACACAATTGCCTCTAGATGGCGAAAAGGTGTGCGGAATGACCATAATTTGTCTCCGCATGTCATTGGGCTCGCCGCCTCTGGATGACAAAAGGCTCAGAATGACCATAATTTGTCTCTGCGTGCTATCGGACACAATTGTGTCTGAATGGCGAAAAGGTGTGCAGAATGACCATAATTTGTCTCTGTATGTCATCGGGCTCGCTGCCTCTGGATGACATAAGGCGCAGAATGACCATAATTTGTCTATTGGACACGATTATGTCTGAATGGAGAAAAGAGACATGCTTTAGTAAAGAGACAAAACTTCCAACTGATCAGAGCAACATATGCTTTTTGGATGAAAAACAATGTGTCTACCAGGGAAGGAGAGTATGCTGATGAAATTTTCTCATAACCATAAATGAGATTTTGGATGTTTAGCATTTCGTTTCTAAATGACCATTTAGAGGAAACACTGGGTTCAACAAAAATAGAAGAAAATCACTCAAAGTGTATCAATCTCACACAGGTAAGTGTTTCATCCTAATTCTGAACCATAGATATGTCATAACTTGATTTTGCAAATCATTTCCTATCAAATCAAAGATTACATGCGTGATCATGGATCAATAGGACTTTTCTTGGGAATGGGTTTTTTTCTTTGGGAAATTTGGTTTTGAGTATTCTTGGCCTTTTTCTTTCTTTTCTTGTTTAGTGTGAGGTGAACAAGTCACCGACGCACAGGATTTTGGTTGGCAATCAAAGGGAGAGGACCACTTTAGGTCGTGGTTTCCTTTCTTTTCTTGTTTACTTGGTGACAATTCTGTATTGTTCAGATATTGTCTAGTCCAAAGACCTTTCTGCATATTTCTTCTGTTTTCTTCCGATCCTTGATCGGGAATTTTCTTTCTTTTGTTTGCTTTCTCCCACTCTTTGATTGGGAATTTTCCTTTTTTCTTCTTCTTCTTTCGATTCTTTGATCGGGAACTTTCTCCTTTTTGTTTTCTTTTTAGGGTAAGGTTTATGGTGAGATGGGACTTTGGCTCAAGGCTTGTAGAACGGATGGACATGATATATGTCAGGGTGTTGGTCTGGCCAGTGGTTCAGGGATAAAGGGGATGTCCCACATTATTTCCATGACACACATGCAAAAATGATGATTAGGAAATTTTATGCAAAACTGGTCATGCATGCACCTATGGGGACACTCAAGCATCAAGTTTTTATGGTCATGTGATACTAGGGCTCAAGATTCATTTTCTCTATTTTAGTCAACCCAGTGCTTTCAAAACATGTTCTTTTATCAATTCATGCATTCATCCGAGTCCATTTCGGGCATTCAGGTAAATTTTCACAACATTCACCTTTCAGGTGTATACACATTTTCTTTCAAAAACTGGTTATGATCAGTGAATTTTTTTCAAAGAAAAGTTGGAAGTTATCTCTTCTCAAAAGCATGTTGGTTTTTTAGCTAGACAACTTATTATTATTATTATTATTTTCTGTTTTCTATTTTTTTTCATGAGATATTTTGCTACCTAAACATATGTATATTTTTGTGTGGTATTTTTGCTATATAGATGGATATCCAAGGTATCTTGCTACCTAAACATACATATATATATATATATATATATATATATATTTTGTGAGGTATTTTTGCTATATACATGCATATCTAAGGTATCTTGCTACATAAACATACATATATATATATTTTGTGAGGTATGTTTGCTATATACATGTATATCCAAGGTATCTTGCTACCTAAACATATATATATATATATATATATATATATATATATATATATATATATATATATATATATATATACACACACATGTATATCCAAGGTATCTTGCTACCTAAACATACATATATATATTTTGTGAGGTATCTTTTTGCTACATACATGCACATCCAAGGTATCTTGCTACCTAAACACACATACATATATTTTGTGAGGTATTTTTGCTATATACATGCATATCTAAGGTATCTTGCTACCTAAACACACATACATATATTTTGTGAGGTATGACTACCTTCCGAGCTTGTGCTTGTTTAAATTAAATTCCTAGGATCATGAGCAACTAGGTGTGTCCTACTATGACTTGCGAAACAAAAGGTGATCAAATAACAAGCAGAAATTTAAAAGTTACTAGGTTGCCTCCTAGTAGCGCTTCTTTAACGTCTTGAGCTGGACGTATGATGACTTGTCGGTCACGGACCTAGTACTTTGCTTACCTTTGGCTTTGGACTTGGTCGCCTATTGGTCCGCCATGTGTCGTAGGCAATACTCCAACCCTTTAGTGGATGAGCTGAGGGGCTCTGGAGGTGGTGGCGGTGCATTTGTTGCCTGTTGCTGGCCATCCCCAGGCTGTTGTGGTGTCTCGCCCTTTGCCTGCCTGGGGGCACAATACTTCTTGATGAAAGCTCGGTTAGTAGGAGGCCTGATGACCTTGCTGGGGGTAACGGGCACTCCGTAGAACTGACAGAGGCCCATAATCAGAGCTGGAAACCCTAGGACCCTGTTGGACTTCTTTAGGTCCACTGGGTGTCCTGCGGGCGCGATCCCTACAAACAATAGATGACATTAGAAATCAGTTTGAACCATATGCATACTTACCTATGTCGCGATGGCATGACCTTGCCGGGGGGTACGAGCACCCTGTAGGACTGATAGAGGCCCGTAACCAGAGCTGGAAACCCCAGGGCCCTGTTGGACTTCTCCGGGTCCACTGGGTGTCTTGTGGGCACGACCCCTGCAAATAGTAGATGGCATTAGAAATCAGTTGGAAATAATGCATTCCTACCTATGTCGGGACAACACAGACCAATTGATACTTCCGCAAGGGGAGATCGGCATTACGGTCGCTGGGCAGAATGTTGCTAAGTAGCAATGTCATATATATCTATGCAAGAGTGGTCATGTTGGTGCGCACGATCCGCACTTGTCTCTTTGCAGCGGCACGGGTGAAATCTTGCCCCGGTATGCATAGTAGCTGCGTGATAGCCTCCCTCTCTGGTTGTATTCGCATAGTTGGTGCCCTCCAATATCAGGGGGTGGCCCAGGAATTGATAAAAGGAAACTACTGGCCCCTTAACCGGGAGTGCAAGTTTCGGTTAAGCATTTAAGGGCAGCGGACCTTAAATTCTTTTAAGGTGTAGATGTGGAGCCCTCTGAAAGCGAGGACGCGTAGCCCTCTAAATAATAATTTTGTATAGTTTAGTTTCAATTCTTAATGTTATAGGATATGATTTAGTGTAAATTTTTTATATGATAAATTAGGAAGCCCTCTGAAGGTGAGGACGTGAAGTCCTCTGAAGGTGAGGACGTGTAGTCCTCTGATGGCGAGGACGTGTTGTTCTCTAAAGGTGAGGGCGTGTAGCCCTCTGTCGCAACCTACCCTTCGGCGGGAGGGCGACGCGTGACTCGCGGGATGCGTGTTCCACGAAAGGAATACGCGCGGAGTCGCCACCAACGTTTATTTGAGGAAAACGTCGGAAAAACCGGAAAAGACGAGATCTACGAACTTTTTAGTGAAAGGTTCGGGAGTTGTATTTACGCACGGGGAAGGTATTAGCACCCCACACGCCCGTCCCAAGGGACGGCAGCCTTTAATCGAATGTGCAAACATGACTTTGATTTTTATGTTCCCTTTTATGTTCTTATATCCTTTATACCCTTTTTATATTTTTTCCTTTTTTGTGGTCGACAAGGGTGTTTCCCTTTGCTCCTACGTATTCCTCAATTTGGGATGAGAAAATCAGACCTACGTAGTTCTTTTGGAACAAAGTGTTTGGTTAAGTTGTTTTTTTGTCTTTTTTGCAAAATATGTTTTTATTGAAAAAAAGGTCATTTAAGGTGTTGGACCATTAAATGGTCTTTTGATTTTGAAAAGGGGAGAAACGTTAAGGCGTTGGACCATTAACGATCTCTTGTTTTTGAAAGGAGAGAAACGTTAAGGCATTGGACCATTAATGATCTCTTGGGGTGGTCGACAAAAGCGGGGCTTTTGCTCCTACGTATCCTCAATGAGGAACTCAGACCTACGTAGTTCTTTCTTATCAAATGATTCCTTTTTTACTTAAGTGGCGATCATTTTAAGGCGTTGGACCTTAAAAATGATCCATTTTACTTAGTGAGAAATTGAAATGACAAACTTCAAAAGCCTATTTTTGTGGACGAGCTTGACTAGGCGAATTGATTTTAGCCTTTAGTTTCACTTTAGTTATTAATCAATTCGATTAAGAATGAGAAATCCCAAAGAGAAAACGTCCGATTGATTTTCCGCTTTATTTTACTAAAAGATGTCTTTTTGATTATTATATTATTTTTTACCTCTTTTTGATTTCCAACGTGGTTACGGCACGACCGAACGGTCGGAATTTATTTTAACCGAAGTTAATGGATAATACAATTCAAACGTTCGGTGGAAATTTATTTTATTTTTAAGTTAAGCGAGAAATGACTTAAGTAAAATGGCTTAAGCACGTCAACAGGGGGTATAAAAAGTAAACAAAACGAGAATAAAAATGCACGAAACACAATGTGGACCACTACGGGTACATAGAATGAATCGAAAAGCTTGGTTCGAGGTACTTACCCGTTGAAGATCGAAGAACGATGAAGAACGAATGAAGAACGTCGAAGAACGGTTGAAACCTTTGCGAAATTCCTCACGGAAAATGTTACGGAAACGTTTCGGAAGCGCCTCGGCTTAGATTTTCTTCACGGAAACAATTTTTCCAAGCAAATTCGAAAGAGAGAGAAGTGCCTCAGGGGCTGAACCCCTTTCTTCTTCATTTCCTCCCCTATTTATAGCAAAATAGGGGAGGTGGTTGCCGCCCAGCTCGCCCAGGCGAGCTCAGCTCGCCCAGGCGAGCTCAGCTCGCCCAGGCGAGCAGGGTTGCTTCCTCCAGAAGCAACCGCCTTCTGGAGGAATCTTCTGGAGGGCCCAAATGGGCCTGGGTGCTATTTGCACCCCCATTTTTACTAAGTACCCCCCCCTCTGCTTTTTTTGGTGATTCTTTTTTCGTAAAGTTACGGAAACTTACGAATTTCGTAACGATACTTGTTTTCTTTCCGTAATGTTACGGAACCTTGCGGATTACATAATCATCCCCTTTTTGACTTACGGAATGTTACGGAACCTCACTTAATTATGCAACGATGCTTCCATTTGATTTCCGGTGTGTCACGGAAACTTACGGATTGTGCATCAATATTTTTTTGGTTTTTCGGCATGTCCTGGAATTTCACAAATTGCCTAATGATGGGTGCCAAGCACCTCACGAGGACCAAAGAATGGTCGCACGTCATCGAGCAAAGGTCCCCGGACGAAATTAGGGTATGACAGTTGCCCCTCTTTACTTGTCTTTTATTGGAGATAAAAGGAAAGTAAAGATAAGACACTAATTTCGTTCCTCTCGATTTGGCGAGAGTCGCGGGTGACCATAAAATCTCCACATGCAAATGACTTGTTGTTCCCAAAATTTCACAAATTGCCTAATGATGGGTGCCAAGCACCTCACAAGGACCAAAGAATGGTCGCATGTCATCAAGCAAAGGTCCCCGAAAATCAGTGTATGACACTAATTTCGCTCCTCTCGGTTGACGAGAGTCGCGGGCGACCA
Organism: Glycine max; assembly: GCF_000004515.6. NCBI lineage: Eukaryota > Viridiplantae > Streptophyta > Magnoliopsida > Fabales > Fabaceae > Glycine > Glycine max. The sequence goes on along the minus strand of NC_038245.2, from coordinate 27,715,009 downwards.
TGAAATTTCCGCATGTAAATGACTTGTTGTTCCCGGAGGAACAAAAGGTGCAGAAGACTATGTCCGTCTCTGCATGCTATCAAGCGTTCTGTCTTACAGATAGCAAAAGAATGTTTATACGGATAACCACTCGGGTATTTCCGCGTATCATCGGGCCCACCGCCTCTGGATGATACAAGGGTGCAGAATGACCAAACTTGGTCTCTGCTTGTCATCGGGCCCGCCGCCTCTGGATGACAAAAGGGTGCGAATAACCATAAGGTATCTCCGCGTATCATGGGTGCAGAATGACCAAACTTGGTCTCTGCTTGTCATCGGGCCCGCCGCCTCTGGATGACAAAAGGGTGCGAATAACCATAAGGTATCTCCGCGTATCATGGGTGCAGAATGACCAAACTTGGTCTCTGCTTGTCATCGGGCCCGCCGCCTCTGGATGACAAAAAGGTGCGGATAACCATAAGGTATCTCCGCGTATCATGGGTGCAGAATGACCAAACTTGGTCTCTGCTTGTCATCGGGCCCGCCGCCTCTGGATGACAAAAGGGTGCGAATAACCATAAGGTATCTCCGCGTATCATGGGTGCAGAATGACCAAACTTGGTCTCTGCTTGTCATCGGGACCGACGACTCTGGATGACAAAAGGGTGCGAATAACCATAACGTATCTCCGCGTATCATGGGTGCAGAATGACCAAACTTGGTCTCTGCTTGTCATCGGGCCCGCCGCCTCTGGATGACAAAAGGGTGCGGATAACCGTAAGGTATCTCCGCGTATCATGGGTGCAGAATGACCAAACTTGGTCTCTGCTTGTCATCGGGCCCGCCGCCTCTGGATGACAAAAGGGTGCGAATAACCATAAGGTATCTCCGCGTATCATGGGTGCAGAATGACCAAACTTGGTCTCTGCTTGTCATCGGGCCCGCCGCCTCTGGATGACAAAAGGGTGCGAATAACCATAAGGTATCTCCGCGTATCATGGGTGCAGAATGACCAAACTTGGTCTCTGCTTGTCATCGGGCCCGCCGCCTCTGGATGACAAAAGGGTGCGAATAACCATAAGGTATCTCCGCGTATCATGGGTGCAGAATGACCAAACTTGGTCTCTGCTTGTCATCGGGCCCGCCGCCTCTGGATGACAAAAAGGTGCGGATAACCGTAAGGTATCTCCGCGTATCATGGGTGCAGAATGACCAAACTTGGTCTCTGCTTGTCATCGGGCCCGCCGCCTCTGGATGACAAAAAGGTGCGCGTCACATGACCTCAGGGTCAGTATGACAAAGATTATGGGGCGGCCGACAAAAGCAAAGCTCTTGCTCCTACGTATCCTCCAATGAGGAACTCAGACCTACGTAGTTCTGGATAACTTGTGAGACTTGAAAAAGTCTCGGTGTTTTCTCCACTAAAATGCAAACATGCTTTAGCAAAGAGACAAATATTCCAACTGATTTAGAGCAGCATATGCTTTTTTGAGTAAAAAAACAATGCGCCTACCGGGGAAGGAGAGTCCGCTGATGAAATCTCCCATAACCATAAATGAGATCTTGGATGTTAGCATTTCGTTTCTAAATGACCATTTAGAGGAAACGCTGGGTTCGACAAAAATAGAAGAAATCCACTCAAAGTGTATCAATCTCGCACAGGTAAGTGTTTCATCCTAATTCCGAACCATAGATATGTCATGACTTGACTTTGCAAATTATTTCCTATCAAACCAAAAATTACATGCGTGATCATGGATCAATAGGGCTTCCCTTGGGAACGTGTTCTTTTGGTGGTTTCTTCTTTCGGCTTTTGTGTGTTTTTGGCTTTTGATTTTCCTGGCTTTTCCTTTTTCTGTTTTTTTTAGTGCGGGGCGAGAAAAAAGGGTCGCTAGCGCACGGGATTTTGGTTGGTAATTAAAGGGAGAAGACCATTTTAGGTCGTGGTTTCCTTTCCTTCCTCTTTTGTTCATTTGGTGACAATTCTGTATTGTTCAGATATTGTCCGGTCCAAAGACCTCTCTGCACATTTCTTCTGTTTTCTTTCGATCCTTGATCAGGAGCTTTCTTTCCTTCTTTTCTCCCCCTTTTTTTTCTTTCTCCCATTCTTTGATTGGGAACTTCTTTCTTTTCTTTTTGCTTTCTCCCACTCTTTGATTGGGAATTTCCTTTCTTTTCTTTTTGCTTTCTCCCACTCTTTGATTGGGAATTTCCTTTCTTTTCTTTTTGCTTTCTCCCACTCTTTGATTGGGAATTTCCTTTCTCTTTCTTTTTGCTTCCGAGGGTAAGGATTATGGTGAGTCAGGATTTTGGCTCAAGGTTTGTAGAATGGCTAGACATGATACATGTCGGGGTTTGGTTTGGCTCAAGGATAAAAGGGTTGCCTTACATTATTTCTCAAGGATAAAAGGGTTGCCTTACATTATTTCCATGACACAAAATGCAAAAATGATGATTTGGAAATTTTATGCAAAACTGGTCATGCATGCACCTATGCGGACACTCAAATGTCAAATTTTTATGGTCATGTGATGCTAGGGCTCAGGATTCATTTCCTCTATTTTAATCAACCCAATGTTTCCAAAATATGTTCTTTTATCAATTTGTGCATTCATCCGAGTCCATTTCGGGCGTCCGGGGAAATTTCACAGCATTCACCCTTCAGGTGTAGACACATTTTCCAAAAATTGGTTATGATCAATGAATTTTTTTTTTTTTTTTTAAAGAAAAGTTGGAAATCGTCTCTTTTCAAAAGCATGTCGTTTTTTTAGCTAGACAACTTATTTTCTTTTTTTCCACCTTTTTCCTTACTTGCTTTTTTCTTATTTGCTCTCTTTTTCTTTTCACTTTCTTTTCTTTTCTATTTCATTTTTTTTCCTTTTCTATTTCATTTTCTTTCCTTTTCTATTTCATTTTCTTTCCTTTTCTATTTTTATTTTTATCATGATTTTTTTGTTTATTTTACATATATACTTTTGGACGATGTTCCTAAACGAAGAACTCTACACGGTTCCAGAATTTCAAACATCATCGATAGTAATGATATATAAATACTAACGCACCAATCTAAACAAAATGTATGCGCTGTACAAATGACAATCGAAACAACAAAAACAAACATTAGTCTCTCAAGTCAAAACAATAACATAGAATAAAAATGACAAAAGAAATATGAAAGAAAACATGAATCTGGGGATCTCCCAGTCACGTGTCTCCACTCCCTCCCAAGAAGTCAAGCAAATCAGCCATCTCCTCATCCTCGTGGGCTTCTTCTCCATCGCCGGGAGCTTCTGGGGTGCCTCTCCTGCTTGGGCCTCGGGCCAATCTCCGGGCCATGCAACCTCTGCCCTGAACTGGTCTGGAGTAGGGCATGAAAAAGGAGCGAAGCCCTGGCTCTGCATGCTAAGACTCATCTGGTACAGACAGTCATGGGTCCGTACATGTGCTCGGTGGTTGGCTGCCTGCTGGCGAACCAAATGCCGTAAATACTGCTCCATGTCAAATGCCCCAGCCTGGCCAGCCTGATGAGGTGGTGGGGGCGCGCCTGCGGCCTGTGGAGCATCACCCTGACCCTGTCTCTGGGTACAGTACTTCTCAATAAAAGCCCGGGTGATGGGCGGCCGAATCACCTTGGTAGGTGCAACGGGGACTCCGAACGACTGGCAGAGTCCTGTGATCAGTGCGGGGAATCCCAGGGCCCTGTTGGACTTATCTGGGTCCAAAGGGTGCCTAGTGGGCGCCATACCTGCAAAAATATATATGGCATCAGCGATCAACTGAGCCACATGGATGCTCATCCGTGTCAGGATGGCGTACACCAGCTGGCACTTAGGCATGGGGAGGTCGGAATTATGATCGGTGGGCAGGATGTTGCTGAGGAGCAACGTCATCCATATCTGGGTCAGGGTGGTCATATTGGTGCGCATGATTCGCACTCGCCTCCCTGCAGCAGTCCGGGCAAAATCTTGCCCCGGTATACATAGCAGCTGGGCGATGGCCTCCTCATCGAACCCATCAGACCGGTTCCTCCTCTGGCCATACTCGCATTCCTGGCCCTCTTCCAACACCATCGGATATCCCAGGAGCTGGCTGATAGCGTCGGCATCGAACGGGATCCACTGACCCCTAACCCAGGATCTCATGTCACGCACGCCCTCCTCTGTTGGCCAAGCATTGGCATAAAATTCAAGGACTATTTCTGGATCAAACTTGGCCATAGGAGTAACCAGTGGTGCCCACCGCCGGCGCCCTATTTCCTCCTGAAAATCAGTATACTCGTCGTCCCTGAGCTGGACGCGTCGCTCCCGGAGAAACGACCATCCCTTGATGGCTTCGAAGCGCTGCTGGTGTACAACGCTCCTAAAGCGGTGACTGTCATACTCCGGGGCGGAACTAGTTCCTTCGGCCGCCTTGTCCTTCCTGGACCTCTTTGAGGCAAGCTTCCTCGGGGCCATTCCTGCGAAGGCAAACATTTGGAAAGTTAGTTTTACCAGTGGGACGTTACTCTTAAAGCAAAAATGGCATGTAACCTCCTCCCATCAATACAAACATCAATGTAAATTTAGAGCAAGCTTATGCGCATATTTCCCTACGAACGTTCACTTGCACAAGACATCCTATTAACTAAGAAAAATGCACCCATATACAATCAAGGTAGCTTCATTACCTAGATTATTTACATGTACTTCCAAAGTGTATTTGTTATTTACATCATACACGCCATCTTGTCAAAATTTACACACATGCATACTCAAAGCATTTCGGGGTACCAAAAATTGCACATGCGCTCATCTTGGTATTTCTAATATCTATACATATACAAACTTCATGATGAATCTTGACTACCTACGCAATAAGGTGCTACATTTCATGCTCTTTTTTTTCAAGTTTTTGCTACCTAAAGCCATATGCAAATTCAAGCATATCTTCCTTTGCTGACTAAAATTGTATTCAAATTAGAAGGTATATATTTTTTTGTAATATGTTTCCTTCACATAACATGCAACACATCTATATATATATTTTTGTGAGACATTTTGACTACCAAAAATTATATATACATACATCCAAGTATTTTGCTACCACACCCAAAGTGTAAATTGCCAAAGGTATCTTGCTACCTATTTTAAACCTACACATTTATGATGAGCAAAATTTCTAAACATCTAGGCGTAGGGAAATTATTGTAGCGTGGCCCATAGCTGATTGCCGGCCAAAAAGGGTAACTTTACCCAATACGCACCTCCTCTTGTGTTCTTTGGCATAAAAACTTTGGTTCCTAGGCCTAGGACATATGTGGGGCAATTACTCTACCCCTTTCGAAACTGAATGCATGTCCCAAAAATATGTGCAAACCAAATCGCCCCATGGGTTGTTTCCCTACAAAAATCACGCGCTAATGCCATTGAGGCATTTCACCGAACACTTGGTGGGCGTGCGTTTAGGCATCAATAGCAAGAGAACGGGGACAATGTGGCATGCCCCATTACTTCAAAATGCATTATAGGCCTAGGGCCATCTCATACAAACCCCCAATTCAACTTAATCAAGCAAGAAAACAAACCAAAATTGCCCCACATATTTGAGTACATTCCCACAATTTAGAGCACCAAAAGGAGATCAAAATACACCAATGAAAAGCTAGAAAGCTTAGGGATGGAATACTTACTTGATGGTGATGAACAAAAGCGCGAAACGGAATCAAAAAATGCGAAAAATGATGACCCTAGGACTGCAAACTCGTAAATCCCGTGGGTATGGCTTTTGAAAGGGGGAAAAGAAGTTTTTTGAATGAAAAAACGTCCCCCCCTTTCGTCATTTTTATATTTTGGTGCAGAGGTGGCTCGCCCAGGCGAGCCCAGCTCGCCCAGGCGAGCTAACCTGCACTTTTTTTTTTTTTTTTTTTTTGAGGGGAACATTAACCATGTCCCCTCCCTTCTCATGGATTAGCATTTTGCCTAACTTGAACTTACTTAGGTTAGAATCAGGCGTTGATTACTTATCTTATTATTACTCTTTTCCTTTTTAAAACAAACAAATAGTAAAAGAAAGCTGCAAAATGGAAAGGATACGGGGCTGCCTTGCAGCGACATTCCCTGCTTGTTTCGCACAGAGAAGGGCAACGATCGGTCGGTCGTGACCCCATCCCCGCTTGCGTTCATCCTTAAGTACCTGCAATTAATAAACAACCAGGTATGGCCAATCTTGACCGCATCATTACCCTACCTTGATTGGTTTCTGCCGTTCATGTTTTGTCTCCACTCCAGAAGGTAGCCCAAGGTGATCCTGCCCCTGTTTTACCACAACAATATACATGCGTATGCGTGTGCGTATGCATGAATGTTTTCAAACGCAGAAAATTTAGGGAAAGTTAGTTCAGGTTCAATTCTAATTAAGCGCTTGGGGGATCCCATGAACTGAGCGGAAGGGCTCAGGCGATCACAAATTAACGCAAGGTGTGAAACTAACGTGAGGACTAAAAGCCTCAAATCCATGTTCATTTCTTTGAAAGATCGTAACAAGAGATACAACACACCGGAAAATCCTGGGGGGAAATCTAGAAAACGCATAAAGATAGAGAACATGCAGCGACATCCTTAATTGCCCTAGCATCTAAGCATAATATTGTTTGACGACATCAGAGTTCACGGGTGAAGGTAGCTCTTCGCCATCCATGTTGGTAAGCACCAGGGCTCCTCCGGAAAAAGCCCTCTTCACAACAAAAGGCCCTTCGTAGTTCGGGGCCCATTTCCCTCGATGGTCCTTGACAGCATGGGACATTTTCTTTAGCACAAGGTCTCCCTCATGGAACTTGCGTAAGCGTACTTTCTTGTCGAATGCACTCTTCATTCTTTGCTGGTATAAGCGCCCATGACTCATGGCCGTTAAGCGCTTACCCTCAATGAGGTTGAGCTGATCGTAGCGTGTTTGAGCCCACTCTGATTCCTTTAATCCGGATTCTGCCAAGATCCTCAATGACGGGACTTCTACCTCGAACGGTAACACCGCCTCCATCCCATATACTAATGAGAACGGCGTTGCCCCAGTTGACGTTCGCACTGAAGTCCGGTAACCGTGTAACGCGAATGGGAGCATCTCGTGCCAATCCTTGTATGACACGGTCATCTTTTGGATAATCTTTTTGATATTCTTATTGGCCGCTTCCACTGCTCCATTCATCTTTGGCCGGTAGGGCGTGGAATTGTGATGCTGGATTTTAAACTCCTCGCACATTTCTGCCATCATCTTATTATTCAGGTTGGTGCCGTTGTCCGTGATAATCTTCCTTGGCAAACCATATCGGCAAATGATCTCTTTCTTAATGAACCTGACCACCACATTCCTCGTGACATTGGTATATGAAGCCGCCTCGACCCACTTGGTGAAATAATCTATCGCTACGAGGATGAAGCGATGACCATTCGAGGCCTTGGGCTCAATGGCCCCGATGACATCTATTCCCCACATGGAGAAAGGCCAAGGGGCGGACATGACATTCAGAGGATGTGGTGGGGCATTGACATTATCTGCGAATGCTTGACATTTGTGGCACTTCCTCACATGGACACAACAATCACTTTCCATGGTAAGCCAGTAATAACCTGCTCTTAAGATCTTCCTGGCCATAGCATGCCCGTTGGCGTGTGTTCCAAACGAGCCCTCATGGACTTCCTCGATCATGTGATTTGCCTCCTTGGCATCCACACATCGCAGGAGTGTCATGTCGTGATTTCTCTTATACAGTGTGCCTCCGCTCATGAAGAAACTGGCTGCCAACCTCCTCAATGTCCTTTTATCGTTGTCGGCAATCTCTGGCGGGTATTCTTTGCTTTCGACATATCGCTTGATGTCGTAATACCAGGGCTTTCCGTCCCGTTCCTCTTCCACTTGGCAACAATGTGCGGGTTTGCCACGACACTGAAATTCAATGTAGGGTAGGTCCCCGTGCGGTGTTAGCTGGAACATAGATGCCAATGTAGCAAGTGCATCCGCCATTTGATTTTCCTCGCGGGGAACATGATGGAAGGAGATCTCATCGAAAGTCTCAGCCAACTCCTTGATGTAGGCTTTGTAGGGTATCAGCTTGGGATCTCTAGTTTCCCATTCTCCTCTCAGCTGATGGATTACCAACGCTGAGTCGCCGTACACCTTGAGTAGTTTGACATCGGAGTCAATTGCTGCCTGGACGGCTAGGGCACATGCTTCATATTCGGCCATGTTGTTGGTGCAGTCGAATCCTAGCCTGGCTGTGAAAGGTACACATTGATTGTCCGGAGAGATCAACACTGCCCCAACGCCATGACCTAGAATGTTTGACGCTCCGTCAAACCATACAGTCCATTTGTCCCGATCTTCGTCCAACTTTTCCTCGAACAAGGCCATGATGTCCTCATCCGGGAATTCCGGATGCATGGGCTGGTAGTCGTTAAGAGGCTGTTGAGCCAAATAATCTGCCAAAGCGCTTCCTTTTATCGCCTTTTGGGTGACGTAGACTATATCAAACTCAGATAGCAAGACTTGCCACCGGGCGATTCGTCCTGTGAGAGCTGGCTTTTCAAAGATGTACTTAACCGGGTCCATTTTGGATATCAACCAGGTAGTATGACTCAGCATGTACTGCCTTAGGCGATGGGACGCCCATACTAAAGCACAACACGTTCTTTCGAGCAAGGAGTAATTCATCTCACAGGTCGTGAACTTCTTACTTAGGTAGTAAACAACGCGCTCTTTCTTCCCGGATTCGTCATGTTGCCCCAGCATACACCCCATTGACTCGTCCAAGATTGTCATGTACAAAATGAGAGGCCTTCCAGGTACTGGTGGCATAAGCACGGGAGGATTCATTAGGCACTTTTTGATCCTCCCAAAAGCCTCTTGGCAATCCTCATTCCACCGATCAGTTTGGTTTTTGCGCAAGAGTTTAAACAACGGCTCACAAATGGCGGTGAGCTGCGATATGAATCTGGCAATATAATTCAAGCGCCCCAGGAAACCTCGGACTTGCCTCTCTGTACGGGGTTCTGGCATCTCAAGGATAGCCTTCACTTTTTCGGGGTCTACCTCTATCCCTTTCTGGCTTACAACGAAACCAAGCAATTTCCCTGATTTGACCCCAAAGGTACACTTAGCGGGGTTCAACCTTAATTGATATTTCTTAAGCCTTTCGAACAACTTCCGCAGGTTGACAAGGTGTTCTTCCTCAGATTTAGATTTAGCAATTATGTCGTCCACGTAGACCTCGATCTCTTGATGCATCATATCATGGAACAAAGCTACCATGGCCCGTTGATAAGTTGCCCCGGCGTTCTTGAGTCCAAAGGACATCACCTTGTAACAGAACGTTCCCCACAGGGTGACGAAAGTAGTCTTTTCCATATCCTCGGGCGCCATCTTTATCTGATTGTAACCAGAGAAACCATCCATGAAGGAAAATAAAGCGAAATTGGCCGTGTTATCTACGAGGATATCGATGTGTGGTAACGGAAAATTGTCCTTGGGACTGGCCCGATTCAGGTCCCGGTAATCTACACACATTCGTACTTTCCCACCTTTTTTAGGAACTGGTACGATGTTGGCAACCCATTCTGGATACCGAGCGACGGCCAGAAATCCAGCGTCAAACTGCTTCTTCACTTCTTCTTTTATCTTCAAGGACGTTTCGGGTTTCATCCTCCTCAATTTCTGTTTTACTGGGGAACACCCGGGATTTAGAGGCAATCGGTGCTGCACAATGTCAGAACTCAAACCGGGCATATCTTGGTATGACCAAGCAAAGATGTCTTGGTAGTCTTTTAGCAGGATTATTAATTCTTCACGGATAGGTGCGGTAATGCCTGTACCTATCTTTACTTCCCTCTTTCCACTGCCAATTCCTAAGTCTACTAGCTCTGTTTCTTCTTGATGAGGCCCCATTTCTTGGTCCTCATGGGCGACCATTCTTTCTAGTTCCGAAGGAAGTCCCACATCCTCATCTCCTTCATCTTCCGTTTGGTTCATTTCTTGCTCGAAGTTGATAGACGGGTCCCAGGTATTAGTACCTTCGGGGGACTCGTCATCGAATCTGCCATTTCAGAAAAAGAAGTAAACATGCAAATGAATGAGAATGGGTAGAGACCAGGAACAGATGAAGAAAGATCCTTGTATTATAAACGCAAAAACAAAAGACACAAAGCCTTAACAAAATGAAAACTCTAAAGCCTAGGCCCAACTATAGAGCTTTTAAAACCGTAAAGGTTTACATTATGCTTGTTGCGTAAATGCCGGGGCGTTCCTCCACTCGCCAATTTCCCAGCTGGAAATCAGGAGGGCATGGTCGGACCAAATCCGAAGTACTTGGAACATCATCTTCACATATCGCAAACACTTGACCTTCGTCTCCCAGACCCGCACTTATAAAGCTTCTACTTATGTGGCAGGGCGGGCTTCCTTCACTTTCTTGTCTCCAACGCGAGCTCTGACCACTGTTTTTCCTTCCCGCGATGCTTCTTTTCATGTTCGCCTGAGTGGGCTTATAGCCTAAACCATACTTCCCACGATTTCCTTGGGTTTTTATCAGGCTAGTTATGCCGCCATTGTCTTTGCCTAAACCCATCCCGGGTTCATAACCGTTCCCCAACATAACTCGGGCCATCATTACCGCCGCATCGGACAGACAAGGTTGCCCAAAGAGGGAGTCCACGGAGGAAATGCTGACCACCTCAAAAGACTGGAAAGCGGTTTCTAACGATTCTTCTGCGGCTTCCACATAAGGCATGGAGGATGGGCAGCTTACCAAGATATCTTCCTCGCCTGACACGATGACCAAGTGTCCCTCCACTACGAATTTCAGCTTTTGGTGGAGTGTAGAAGGCACAACTCCCACTGAGTGGATCCACGGGCGCCCCAACAGGCAGCTGTAGGGGGGGTTAATATCCATTATTTGGAAGGTGACTTGACAGGTGTGAGGGCCTATTTGTACTGGGAGATCGATCTCTCCCCTAACCTCTCGGCGAGTGCCGTCGAAGGCCCGAACCACCATTGAACTTGGTTTTAAATGGGAAGCATTGAATGGTAACTTGTCCAAAGTGCTCTTAGGCATCACGTTTAAACTGGAACCATTATCGATGAGTACCTTGGCCACGATATGGTCCATACACTTGACTGATACGCGTAAAGCCTTATTATGCCCTCTCCCCTCGGCGGGGATTTCTTCTTCGGCGAAGGCAAGATAGTTGTTGGCAGTGATATTGTTGACCAGCCCTCCGAAACCTTCTACCGAAATATCTTGGGCCACGTGAGCCTCGTTCAGCACTTTTACTAGCAGAGCCCGATGAGGCTCGGAGCTCATAAGTAACTCTAGCAGCGAGACCCTAGCCTGGGTTTTGTTGAGCTGTTCGATAACCTTGAATTCGCTCTGCTGAATTATCCGAAGGAACTCGCTAGCTTCCTCTAGCGACACCTCCTTTCTACCATCCCTTTTCTCTGGGGGCCCCTTTGCTGGCATATCTTTACTCGAAGCGTGGGGTGCTTCGCCATCTTGTTCCTCCACCACTTTTCCTTTTCCTTTGACGTCGGCGGGTTGGACTGGTAGGTCCGGAGGTGCGAACACACGACCACTACGGGTCACACCGCTCAGCCCCGTGATATTTGTTACTTTAGCTGACAGCGTGCTGACGTCAGTGACTTCTTCTTCCTTCTTCCCCGGAGATGTATATCTCCACGGGACCGCGTGACTATTTTGGTACGGGAAAGGAACAGGTTTGGCCATTAAGGGGTGCCCGGGCTTTTGCGAGGCTGCACTTTTAGTGAAGTATATCACCAAGGGTTTGGGCTTCGCAACACCGCTCCCCTCCGTAGATTGCATGCATATATGCTGCTCTTCTTTTCCTTTAATGCCGACTTCTAGTCGACCTTGGTCTATCATCCGCTGTAACAATTCCTCTACTTCCAAACACGTCTCCATGTCATGCATCTCGCCGGAATGTAGCAGACAGGAATCCTCCTTACACCCACTATGGGGAATTACACCTCCCTTTTGTAGGGCCTCAAAGATAAACCTCCTAGGGGTTGCCACATCTCTTAAAGGTTTGGACCTGTGGGGCCTATCGGATTCAACTGCATTAACTGCTCCCCCTCCATGATTGGCGAGCGGGTTGGTCCTCACATTGGGCCGATCCTCTTGGAAAGTCAGCCATCCGGCATCCATTAGATGTTGGACCTTGTATTTAAGGGCCAAGCATTTTTCGACGGAATGCCCCGGGGCACCCCCATGGTACTTGCAAGTTGCATTAGGGTCATACCACTTCGGGAAAGGGGGTTCGAGGACCCTTCCGGGAGTTACCACGGCCAAATGATTGGCGATGAGGGATGGTAGAAGATCTTCGTACATCATCGGGAGCGGGGTGAATTCCGGCAATGGCCTTGGAGGGAAGTTCCTTGTCGTGTTGGAATTACCGGTCGGTCGAGCCGTGTTCGGAGTTGGAACTTGGGGAGCTTCCCTCTGGGTGGGTGCCTTAGGCTGCACGGGTGTTGAACTAGAGGCGTTCCCAGCATGAGCCGAGAAGCTTGGGTGATGTTGCGCGTACTGATGGGTACCATGAGGTGTTTGCTGGGGTTTGACCCATGCGGGTGTTGAAGAGACGGCATGGGCATCTCCTTCCTTCCTTTTTGCCCCTGTTGCCCCGATTCTTTTGGCGTTCACGTTTGTGGAGGAAACGTAATCAAACTTTCCTCTCTTCAATCCCACCTCGATTCTTTCCCCGGCAAACACCAGATCCGCAAAGCTGGACGGCATGTAACCCACTAGCTTCTCATAGTAGAACACTGGCAGAGTGTCTACCATCATGGTGATCATCTCTCTCTCAACCATGGGAGGAGCTACTTGTGCCGCCAAATCCCTCCATCGCTGCGCATATTCTTTAAAGGTTTCACCCTCTTTCTTAAACATATTCTGCAGTTGAGTACGGTCCGGAGCCATATCAGAATTGTACTGATACTGCCTTAGGAAGGCGGTAATCAGATCCTTCCAAGTACGGATACGGGAAGCTTCCAAATTAGTGTACCACACTACCGCAGCTCCGGCCAAGCTATCCTGAAAGAAGTGTATCAACAGCTTTTCATCTTTAGAATGGGCGCCCATCTTACGGCAGTACATTTTGAGATGGTTTTTGGGACAAGTCGTCCCTTTATACTTGTCGAAGTCCGGCACTTTGAACTTCGGGGGAATAACAACATCGGGTACTAAGCAAAGATCCGTCATGTCTGCAAATGGATAGTCCCCAAATCCTTCCACAGCCCTCAATCTTTCCTCAAGGAGATCGAGCTTCCTCCTTTCTTCAGTTGCCGGGGGTGGCCCTTCCATAGATAAAACTATTGGCGATGCTGCGATGTTGGGTTGAGGCAACGTGCCTGGTGCCGGCCCTTCGGGGATCGGGGGATAAAACTCGACATCCCTCCGAGCATAATCTTGAGGGTCTTTATGGACTTCGTCGGGCTGCTGAGGAGGTTCTTTTTCATGGACGGGAGAGGCAATGTGGCCCGCATCTTCTTGCAAGATGGGTGGTGAATAGTTGGGCGGCAATCCATAAGGGTAAGCCGCTCGGTTGTATCCCAGGTGAGGGCTGCCATCGTGCCCCAGTGCGTCCCTTCCCCGTCCTACTATGTTTGGGGGAGGATGGTGCGTAGTTGCCAAGAGAGTCGGGTCTGCTTCGGCAGCCGAACTGACAGCAGCGGCAGTGGCCGCGTTCTTCTCCATGAGCTGCTTCATACCTAACATGGCCTCCATCATGGAGGCCATTTGTTCTTTCAGAGCCGACATGTCGGCTTTCATCTGTTCCTGTGTCTCCTCTTGATCACCCATCGTTCTAGATTTGGATCTGGTGCGATAGGGATCCCTTGCGGCGCGTTTAGTTATGGTGTTTTCCCTAAAAAACCAAACGTGAGGAGTGGGTAAAGAAAGAAAATGCATGCTAGAGATGAGATGTAGGAGTGATTTGATTTGCACAAGCTTTTGGAGTAGAAACATGGGACCAACTCATTTTATTTCAAAAAAAGAAATCATATCTAGTTAAGGTCTAAGAGACCATACAAGTTTCCTAACGATTTCTAATTATGTGGGCCATTAAGTCTATCATATGCTGACAATAGCCGAGAAGCCCATGAATCTCTTCGGGGGCGGAGTAGGTGTCTGCCATCGCCTTGGCCTTGGCTAACAATCGGGGAAGTTCTTGACTCCCGTTCAAGGTAAGAGCAAACCGATCCATCCACATGGTTGCCTCTTGGTGTAAAGAGTCGATCACCCTTCCTCTAGCCTCTTTTTCCGCATATACTTGGGCATACTCATCCGCGATTCTATGCTCGTGGGCCGTGGCTAGACCCAACTCTTCTTGGTACTTGGCGATGATAGCTAACATGTTGGTTTCTGTCTCGCATAGACGCTGAGACAAGCTTCTTTTGGACCTTGAACAAGCAATCAACTCCTCTTTCAGAACCATGCTATGTGCTCGCGACTGGTCCCTTTCTTCCCTTCGCAACTTGAGTTCATTATTGCTACCCCATAGAGCTCCGCGAAATTTGTTCCGGCCATACTCTTCCTTGCGAGCCCTCTTGGTCTCTTGTTCAAGGGCTCTTGCGGTAATTGCATTCTCTTCCCGTAACCCGGCGCACTCCTTCCGAACGTGTGTAGCAGCCAACTTGAACTTCTCCTTGGCGAGTTTTGCCTTTCCTAACTCGCTTTTGAGAGCTTGGACTTCTTCGTCCTCTTCAAAATTCTCTTCGCTGACGACTTTTAACTTGGCGAGCCAATCTAAACCTCGTATGCGAACTTTCAGCCATTCGTGGTACCCACCAATGATGCCATTACGAATGCCTCTAAGCTCTTGATCTTTCCTTAACGGGGTTTCCCATGCCTTATGGATTCTTGGTATAGTCTTGGAATTTTGTGCGCCGAAATCCCTCACAAGGAAAGGAGACATGCTTTCTTCCGTCGGTGCTCCCCTCATGGGGTACCCTAGTTGTCTTATAGCGAGCGCGGGATTGTAGTTAATACAACCCCTCGTTCCTACCAGCGGAATGTTTGGGTATCTTCCACATGAGAAAAGGACTCCTTCTTTTCCTTCCTTCCATCGGGGGAACCAACTGATTGTTCTACCTCCTATCCCGGCCAAGAGCTGGTCCCAATCTATTCTCCTCTTTTCAGTACATGAGCGATGGCTCAGGAGCGGACATGGATGTCTTGTGTCTTGTTGGAACAAGTGTGAAACCAACCAAACACAGAGGGCGGGTAAGCAACAGATGATCCGTGCGCTACTCTTTTCGCACCTTCGGTCAAATGTGTCAAATAGATCTGCCAAGACAGCTACCACCGGACTTTCCTTGCTATGGTGGTAGGCAAGGAAAGCGTCGATTGCTGCTAGGTCTATCAAACCATCCACGTTTGGAAAGAGGACGACCCCAAAAATTAGCAAAGCTAAAACATCCTTAAACGGGACCCAATCAACCGCCCTAATTCCTCTGCTATGGTCAACTCTAAGATCTTTCCGTAAGTCTTGCGGAAGGCTTGCATTTGGAGGGGTTCCATCAACCGCCCTAATTCCTTGATGCTGGTGGTATCTGGGCTTTTGACCTTGACTTGGTAGAACCTCTTGCCGGTTTGATTTGTTCCCATGCTTACTAAAGTGAGATAAAAGCTGGTGCAAATCAAAACTCCGATATCTCATGGGTGGAATGGATGAATGCATGATGGAATGCATATGACACAGATGCAATCTAGGAATGCGGGGGTCCGGGGAATTTGTCCCCTTCTTAGATACGACGTCTAGGGGTAGCAAAATGCCCCAACGCACGTTTTTAAGAAGGCGACACGGACCCTCCGTTGGTTTGTTTACAGTAGGGATCAAGACAGAACCCGTATGCAATGCCTATGCAAAAGACACAATGCGGGAATGTACACAGTGAACATAAGCAAAAGGGTATATGATACTCATGCATGGCAGTGTGAAAAATGGCACGCAGCGTGTTTGCTTCGTGCCCCTATTTAAAGGACCTATAAGGGAGAGAACTAACTAGGCTTTTAGCAATAATCCCCAAGGTAGTTATATCTCTCTTGATGGTTTCTAGAGGTATCATCCCCTTTGAAGAACATATTGTAGCAGTAGGGACTACTAGCAACAATAGGTTTTCAAAGAGAAAAGCTCTAGATGAGGGTTCACTGTAATCAAGCAAGTCGGAGACCTAGCATGATCACAGATTCACCTCCACTCCTTATGCTCCCATGAACCCGGGTATAGGGCCCTTTTTCACTCACAGTGTGTGCAAATAGTGTTGGTGTTTGTGTGCATCAAATGAATAAATATTTACTTCATGCATACATTTAAAACGCACTAAAAGCAACAAAGAGTTTATATACACAAGAACATAATGAAAGGAAACCAACAAAGGGGTAAGTCATGAAAAAACATTGCACAAAATTAAATGGCCTAACTCTCTAAAAACGATCCCCAGTGGAGTCGCCAACTGTCGCAACCTACCCTTCGGCGGGAGGGCGACGCGAGACTCGCGGGATGCGTGTTCCACGAAAGGAATACGCGCGGAGTCGCCACCAACGTTTATTCGAGGAAAACGTCGGAAAAACCGGAAAAGACGAGATCTACGAACTTTTTAGTGAAAGGTTCGGGAGTTGTATTTACGCACGGGGAAGGTATTAGCACCCCACACGCCCGTCCCAAGGGACGGCAGCCTTTAATCGAATGTGCAAACATGACTTTGATTTTTATGTTCCCTTTTATGTTCTTATATCCTTTATACCCTTTTTATATTTTTTCCTTTTTTGTGGTCGACAAGGGTGTTTCCCTTTGCTCCTACGTATTCCTCAATTTGGGATGAGAAAATCAGACCTACGTAGTTCTTTTGGAACAAAGTGTTTGGTTAAGTTGTTTTTTTGTCTTTTTTGCAAAATATGTTTTTATTGAAAAAAAGGTCATTTAAGGTGTTGGACCATTAAATGGTCTTTTGATTTTGAAAAGGGGAGAAACGTTAAGGCGTTGGACCATTAACGATCTCTTGTTTTTGAAAGGAGAGAAACGTTAAGGCATTGGACCATTAACGATCTCTTGGGGTGGTCGACAAAAGCGGGGCTTTTGCTCCTACGTATCCTCAATGAGGAACTCAGACCTACGTAGTTCTTTCTTATCAAATGATTCCTTTTTTACTTAAGTGGCGATCATTTTAAGGCGTTGGACCTTAAAAATGATCCATTTTACTTAGTGAGAAAATGAAATGACAAACTTCAAAAGCCTATTTTTATGGACGAGCTTGACTAGGCGAATTGATTTTAGCCTTTAGTTTCACTTTAGTTATTAATCAATTCGATTAAGAATGAGAAATCCCAAAGAGAAAACGTCCGATTGATTTTCCGCTTTATTTTACTAAAAGATGTCTTTTTGATTATTATATTATTTTTTACCTCTTTTTGATTTCCAACGTGGTTACGGCACGACCGAACGGTCGGAATTTATTTTAACCGAAGTTAATGGATAATACAATTCAAACGTTCGGTGGAAATTTATTTTATTTTTAAGTTAAGCGAGAAATGACTTAAGTAAAATGGCTTAAGCACGTCAACAGGGGGTATAAAAAGTAAACAAAACGAGAATAAAAATGCACGAAACACAATGTGGACCACTACGGGTACATAGAATGAATCGAAAAGCTTGGTTCGAGGTACTTACCCGTTGAAGATCGAAGAACGATGAAGAACGAATGAAGAACGTCGAAGAACGGTTGAAACCTTTGCGAAATTCTTCACGGAAAACGTTACGGAAACGTTTCGGAAGCGCCTCGGCTTAGATTTTCTTCACGGAAACAATTTTTCCAAGCAAATTCGAAAGAGAGAGAAGTGCCTAAAGGGCTGAACCCCTTCCTTCTTGCCTTCCTCCCCTATTTATAGCAAAATAGGGGAGGTGGTTGCCGCCCAGCTCGCCCAGGCGAGCAGGGTTGCTTCCTCCAGAAGCAACCGCCTTCTGGAGGAATCTTCTGGAGGGCCCAAATGGGCCTGGGTGCTATTTGCACCCCCATTTTTACTAAGTACCCCCCCCCTCTGCTGTTTTTTTGGTGATTCTTTTTTCGTAAAGTTACGGAAACTTACGAATTTCGTAACGATACTTGTTTTCTTTCCGTAATGTTACGGAACCTTGCGGATTACATAATCATCCCCTTTTTGACTTACGGAATGTTACGGAACCTCACTTAATTATGCAACGATGCTTCTATTTGATTTCCGGTGTGTCACGGAAACTTACGGATTGTGCATCAATATTTTTTGGTTTTTTCGGCATGTCCTGGAATTTCACAAATTGCCTAATGATGGGTGCCAAGCACCTCACGAGGACCAAAGAATGGTCGCACGTCATCGAGCAAAGGTCCCCGGACGAAATTAGGGTATGACACCCTCCGACGGTGAGGACGTGTAGTCCTCTGAAGGTGAGGGCATGAAACCCTACAAAGGCGAGGGAGTGTAGCCCTCTGAAGGTGAGGGCGTGTAGCCCTCTGAATGTGAGGACGTGAAGTCCTCTGAAGGCGAGGACAGGTAGTCCTCTGGAGGCGAGGACGTGCAGTCCTCTAAAGACGAGGGCATGCAGCCCTCTGAAGGCGAGGACGTGCAGTCCTCTAAAGGTGAGGACGTGCAGTCCTCTGAAGGCGAGGACGTGCAATCCTCTGAAGGTGAGGACGTGCAGTCCTCTGAAGGTGAAGACGTGGAGTCCTCTGATGGCGAGGACATGTTGTCCTCTGAAGGCGATGACATGTAGTCCTCTGGAGGCGAGGACGTGTAGTCCTCTGGAGGCGAGGACGTGTAGTCCTCTGAAGGTGAAGGTACATGACCCTCTGAAGGCGAGGACGTGTAGTCCTCTGAAGGTGAGGGCGTGTAGCTTTCTGAAGGCGAGGGCATGTAGTCCTATGAAGGCGAGGACATGTAGTCCTCTGAAGGTGAGGACGTGCAGTCCTCTGAAGGCGAGGACGTGCAATCCTCTGAAGGTGAGGACGTGCAGTCCTCTGAAGGTGAAGACGTGGAGTCCTCTGATGGCGAGGACATGTTGTCCTCTGAAGGCGATGACATGTAGTCCTCTGGAGGCGAGGACGTGTAGTCCTCTGAAGGTGAAGGTACATGACCCTCTGAAGGCGAGGACGTGTAGTCCTCTGAAGGTGAGGGCGTGTAGCCCTCTGATGGTGAGGACGTGTAGTCCTCTGAAGGCGAGGGCGTGTAGCTTTCTGAAGGCGAGGACATGTAGTCCTATGAAGGCGAGGACATGTAGTCCTCTGAAGGTGAGGACGTGTAGTCCTCTGATGGCGAGGACGTGTTGTTCTCTAAAGGTGAGGGCGTGTAGACCTCCGACTGTGAGGACGTGTACTCCTCTGAAGGTGAGGGCATGAAACCCTACAAAGGCGAGGGCATGTAGCCCTCTGAAGGTGAGGGCGTGTAGCCCTCTGAATGTGAGGACGTGAAGTCCTCTGAAGGCGAGGACAGGTAGTCCTCTGGAGGCGAGGACGTGCAGTCCTCTAAAGACGAGGGCATGTAGCCCTCTGAAGGCGAGGACGTGCAATCCTCTGAAGGTGAGGACGTGCAGTCCTCTGAAGGTGAAGACGTGGAGTCCTCTGATGGCGAGGACATGTTGTCCTCTGAAGGCGATGACATGTAGTCCTTTGGAGGCGAGGACGTGTAGTCCTCTGGAGGCGAGGACGTGTAGTCCTCTGAAGGTGAAGGTACATGACCCTCTGAAGGCGAGGACGTGTAGTCCTCTGAAGGTGAGGGCATGTAGCCCTCTGATGGCGAGGACGTGTAGTCCTCTGAAGGCGAGGGCGTGTAGCTTTCTGAAGGCAAGGACTTGTAGTCCTATGAAGGCGAGGACAGGAGTCCTCTAAAGGTGAGGACATGTGGCCCTCTGAAGGCAAGGACGTGTAGTCCTCTGAAGGCGAGGACATGTAGTCCTCTGAAGGCGAGGACGTGTAGTCCTCTGAAGGTGAAGGTACATGGCCCTTTGAAGGCGAGGACGTGTAGTCCTCTGAAGGTGTTGGCGTACAACCCTCTGAAGGTGAGGACGTGCAGTCCTCTGAAGGCGAGGACATGTAGTCCTCTAAAGGTGAGGACGTGCAGTCCTCTGAAGGAGAGGGTACTAGTACCCAAGGTTGGCGAGGGCATGCAGCCCTCTGAAGGTGAGGATGTGTAGTCCTCTGAAGGGGAGGACGTGTAGTCCTCTGAAGGAGAGGGTACTAGTACCTAAGGGTCCACCCTTATGAGAAAGCATGAGATTGACTCATTTGAGAGGGTCGGTCATCCCAAATTCAAAAGATTTAGACATTAGATGTAGGAAATCTATGCAGTTAACATGATTTTTAGGGATGCAGATGGATGCAACCGTTTGTCGTGAAATTTGGTAAATGCGGACTTCATATGAAACAATGCAACGTAATGGAAAGTTGTACAATGTTCATGACATTCTTTCCTTATTTTGTGATTTTTATTTTGATTTAATTTTTTTTTTGGAAAACACAAATTGATTGTCCTTTTGAAATAGGTGATAATTCATGCAACCTTATCCTATCTTTTGCTAATCTCTCCGGGAACTCCCTCAGAGTGTATGTTCTGTTTGATTTTGACCATTTGGGAGTGACGGCAATGGAGTCGTTTGATGTTTAATCAATCCATTGAAATCCCAGGATTTGTCCCCCCTTTTTTGTTTAAAAACATGGATGGATGAGAACTTTTGATCTGCCCCTATGCTCACTTGAGGCTCATGTGCGATGCCCCTCATTGCCCTAGTGTAAGGCTTTGAGGTACCAATTGTTATCTTTCGTCACGACCTTGTAGCTGGGAACCTATTGGGTGAGAACTTCTAATCTGCCCCTAGGTTTACTTGAGGCTCATGCACGGTGCCCCTCATTGCCCCAGTGTAAGGCTTTGAGCTACTAATCGTTGTCTTTCGTCATGACCTTGTAGCAAGGAACCTATTGGGTGGGAACTTCTAATCTGCCCCTAGGTTCACTTGAGGTTCATGCACGATGCCCCTCATTGCCCCAGTGTAAGGCTCTGAGGTATCCATCTTTGTTTTCAGAACCTGGTAGCAAGGAAGAATGAAAGAAGCGGTTGATTCTTGCAAAAAGAATTTTCCAAGGACGAGAAATAGTTGAAGGATTTTTTCAATCAACGGATTAAGTCAAATGACTTCTATTCTTGATAACTCACTTCTCTCTAAAAAAGAAAAAATTTCTAGAATGATAAAATGAGGTCAGATGAATGTCTATATTTTAACTTGAAAACACAGTCAATCAAATGCTTTTTTTCTTTTTGAACTTTTCTGCTTTACTCGTTGTTTACGGCACCCCACCAACGTGCAGGACGAGTAATCTCTGATTGAACGGTCTTGGAAGTCAACACTTAGGGGGCAGGTCGCTTTGAGCAAGCAAACGATTAGAGACATCTAACAAGCAAAGATGTGTTTGTGAGAGGATGAGAGAAACAAGGATGTCAAATTCATCCATTTTAGCATTGTAACTGTGGTTTATAATAATGGCATAAACTTGAAAATCATGATGAGTCATTAGAGACATCTAACAATAGCTTTCAAAATTGCCCCATGTGTGGTGTCGTTTTTCAATGTTAGGATTCACAAGCGATTCTCCTCAAATTTCAGTCAGCCCGCATCAATTAGACTTTGCACCTTACGCTTCAGGGTCATACAATGCTCAATGGAATGCCCCGGGGCTCCTCCATGATAAGCACACATTATGTTCGAGTCGTATCCTCAGAAAAATGGAGGTTAAGGAAACCTAGCAGGGGTTATGGCTACCATTGCAGTATCAAGTAGATAATGGAGCAAGTTAGCATAGGACACCAGAACTGGGGTGAATTCTACAGGCTTTTTGTTGCAAAATTCCTTCCTTGGTTGGTGTTTTGGTTCGTGCTAAAGGTGGTGTTTAGCATTGGTTGTGTGGAAGGTGGGTTTTGTGGTTGATTTAGGGATGGCCTTTGTGGATAACTGGGTGGTAGGTAAGGAGAAGGGTTGTTATTGGCTAAGTAATGACATTGTTGGGAAATTTGGCTGTATAGGAATGGCAGTCACTGCATGGGTTTCTCCCTCATCCTCACCCTCTTCATTTGCCCCAGTTTTCTCATTCGTCCAAGCAGGATGATTAAATTTGCCTCTTTTCATATCTGCTTCAACCCTTTCCCCGGCGAAGACCAAATCCGCAAAGCTTGAAGGTGCTTACCCCACCATTTTTCATAGTAAAACACTGGTAATGTGTCTACTATTATTGTGATCATCTCTTTCTCCATCATTGTAGGTGCCACTTGAGTTGCCAAGTCTCTCTATCTTTGGGCGTATTCTTTGAAAGATCCGTGCCCCTTTTTTGCACATGTTCTGTAGTTGCATCCTATCCGGAGCCATATCAGAATTGTACTGACACTGCCTAACGAAGGCAACCATTAGGTCCTTCCAAGAATGGACTCGGGAAGGTTCCGAGTTAGTGTACCAGGTAACAGCTACCCCAGTAAGACTTTCTTGGAAGAAATGTATCAGCAGTTCCTCATCTCTTGCGTATACCCCATCTTCCGACAATACATCTTTAGATGGTTCATGAGGCAAGTAGTCCCCTTGTACGTGTCAAAGTCCGACACCTTGAACTTGGGAGGGGTGATGATATTGGGTACTAGGAACAACTCTTTTAGGTTAGCAAAGGCATAATCTTCACCTCCTTCAATGGCCTTGAGCCTTTCCTCTAGAGGATCCAACTTCTCCCATTTCAGCCATGCATAAGGGTTTTTAACCATTGTGGAATGTGAGGGTTGTGGTTGGGGGCGAAATTGAGGGCCCTCCAAAGTGTTTTGCAGGGTTATACCACCAACTGTTTGCCCTTTAGTGGCATATCCGAGGCAAGGCTCGAAGTCGGCTAGATTGTGGTGGGGCATTTCATGTGTCTCCCCCATGGGTCGAGAGACATGTGCATGATCAGATTGAGGTTGTTGGCTCTCAATGAGTATAGGAGTGGAGTTATTGACATTCTCATTGGGAGTGTACGCCACATTGGGTGGTGTATAGTTGGGAGGCAAGCCATATGGCGGGAAGGCGTGCTCGTTTTGAATTTGCACATCATGGGGCTGTCCGTACTTCCCAAATCTTTGCCCACCATATCTGAGGTTGGATGATTCATTTGGTTGAGATCAGATGGGGGCATTGGGTTCACCTTAGCAACAGCGCCGGTAGCGGCAACTACAATCGCATGGGCTTCCATTATCTTCTTCATACTCATCATGGCCTCCATCATTGTGGACATTTTCCCTTTCATGGCCTCCATGTCGGCCTTCACCTTCTCTTGCACCTCCTCTGCTTTACCCGTTACTCTAGCTCTAGCACGAGTTCGGTAAGGGCGCCATAAAGCGTGTTCTTTTCTTTTTGATAATAATGATTAAGTTCATTTTATTTTATTTTTTTTCAAGGAAAGAATGCAATGAGCGATGCAACCAATGAAAAGCATGGATGTATGCGAATGATGCACAGTTGAAGTATTGTGAATTTTTACGCAGGATATGGGGTTGAATCAATTTAGATTTTCAACATGGTCCATGACATCATTGTCAAGGTGAAATTGGAAGTAAGAAGGACATCGACAGTCCTAAATGTGTTTGACAGTAGATGAAGCAATAATGTAACTTGATCCATCTTTTGCCCCAATTTTTTTTGCAAGGTGGTTACTTCCATACTTCAACTTGACTTGATGAACCTTTTTCGCAAAAGCATGAGCTTGGTTCAACCCCATAGCCCAAGGAATTGCAATTTTGATCGCCAATACTTGACAACATTTCATAGAGATGAAAGACTCGGGAACACGTATGTTATTTATTGAGATGCCCGAAGAAACATATTTTCTTAGTTAATCATGCATTAGGTACCATGTTCAATCATTTTGTTTTTAAGTGAAACGGGTTTATGATCCCAACATGGTTGACTCATGGTACCGAATATATGCAACTAAGAATGCATCATGAATTTTCATGCTTCCCTTTTTGTTTTTGTTTTGCAGAGGAAAATGCAAGGATCATGCATGAGCGAACATGAAAACAAAAGGTATGCAGTTTGTAGAACAAAAAGTATGTTGAACGCATATGCATGATGATGCAATGACTCATGCAAAATGTGATGTTGGAATATGATAACGGACAAATGTAGGAACGATGTGTTCATTATGATGCCATGAAGAGATGCTTATGCGATGCATGATATGAATGCATGCTAGAGATAAAATGCGGGAGTGATTTGATTCGCACTGATCTTTGGAGTAAAAACACGGGATAAACTCATTTTATTTAGAAAGTTTATAACTAGTCAACATCTGAGCGACAATACAAACTTCCTAGCGGTTTCTAATTATATGGGCCATTAAGTCTATTATATGCTGACATAGCCGAGAAGTCCATGGATCTCCTCGGGGGTGGAGTAGGTGTCTGCCATTGCTTTGGCCTTAGCTAGCAATCGGGGAAGTTCTTGACTCCCGTTCAAAGTAAGAGCAAATCGGTCCATCCACATTGTTGCCTCTTAATGTAACGAGCCGATCACCCTTCCTCTAGCCTCCTTTTCCACGTACACTTGGGCATACTCGTCCGTCACTTTATGCTTGTGAGCCGTGGCTAGATTTAGTTCTTCTTGGTACTTGCTAATGATGGCTAACATGTTGGTCTCTGTCTCGCATAAGCGCTGAGACAAGTTTCTTTTGGACCTTGATTGGTCTCTCTCTTCCCTTCGAAGCTCGAGCTCACTGTTGCTGCCCCATAAAGCTCCACGAAATTTGTCTCGGCCATGCTCTTCCTTGCGAGCCCTCTTGGTTTCTTGTTCAAGGGCTCTCGCGGTAGTTTCATTTTCTTCTCGTAACCCGGCACACGTTTTTTGAACGTCTATAGTGACCAACTTGAATTTTTCTTTGGCAAGTCTTGCTTTTCCTAGTTCTGTTTTTAGAGCTTGGACTTCTTCATCCTCTTCCGGAGCTTCGAAGTTTTCTTCGTCGATAATCTTTAACTTGGAGAGCCAATCTAACCCTCGTGTACGAACTTTCAGCCATTCATGATAACCACCGATGATGCCATTACGAATGCCCCTAAGTTCTTTATCTTTCCTTAAAGGGCTTTCCCACGCCTTATGGACTCTTTGTATAATCTTGAAACTTTGCGCACCAAAATCTCTTACAAGGAAAGGAGAGAGGCTCTCTTCTGTCGGTGCTCCCCTCATGGGATACCCTAATTGTCTTATTGCAAGTGCAGGATTGTTGTTAATACAACCCCTCGTCCCTATCAACAGAATGTTTGGGTACTCCCCACATGAGAAAAGGACTCCCTCCCTTCCTTCCTTCCATCGAGGAAACCAGTTGATTGTTATACCTCCTATCCCAACCAAGAGTTGGTCCCAATCTACTCTTCGCTTTTCGACACACGAGCGATGGCTTCGGAGCGGACATGGATGCCTTATGTCTTGCTGGAACAGGTGCGAAACCAATCATACACAAAGAGCGAGCAAGCATCAGATGATCTGTGCGCTACTCTTCTCGCACCTTCGGTCAAACGTATCAAATAAGTTTTCCAAGACAACTACCACTGGGCTTTCTTTGCTATGGTGATATGCAAGGAAAGCGTCAATTGCGGCTAGGTCCACCAAACCGTCCACGTTTGGAAAGAGGACAACCCCAAAGATTAGCAATGCAAATACATCCATAAACGGGACCCCCTCCTCTTGATTCGTTATATCCCTTGCCTTGCCTTCTAAGTACTTTCGTGGTAGGCCCACTACGCTGTTTCGAGTTTGCTTTACACGATCCAACTCTCTTGCCGAATCCTTGACCACAACTGCAATCTTGCTCAAGGAGGGAAGAAAGCCGGAGAAAATATACGGTTTTCTTCCCCCAAGAGGACATCCTAGAATCTCCTCAAATTCTTCAACAGTCGGTACTAATTGGAAGTCTCCAAACGTGAAGCATCTCAAAGGCTGGTCATAGTATTGGGTGAGTGATACAACGGCTTCTGTGGATATCTCTACTATGGTCAATCTAAAATCTTTCCATACGCCTTGCGGAAGGCTTGCATTTGGAGAGGTCCCATCAACCGCCCTAACTCCTTAATGCTGGTGATATCTAGGCCCTTAATCTTGACTTGATAAAACATTTTTCCAGTTTGATTTGTTCCCATGTTTTACTAAAGTGAAACAAAAACCCAGTGCGATTCAAAACTTCAACATCTATCATGGGTGGAATGGATGAATGCATGAAGAAATGCATATGACACAGGTGCAATTTATGAATACGGGAGCCCGGGAAATTGTCTCCTTCTTAGATACAATGTCTTGGGGTAGCACCATGCCCAACGTATGTATTTAAGAAGGTGACACGGACCCTCCGTTGGTTTGCCAAAGAGAGGGGATCAAGACAGAACCCGTGCATGATGCATATGCGAAAGGCACAATACGGGGATGTACATAGTACGACAATATCCACAAACAAATATAAGAAAAGGGGTACATGACACTTAGGACTACATGCATGGCAGTGTGAAAAATGGCATGCAGCGTGTTTGCTCCGTGCCCCTATTTTAGGGACCTACATGGGAGGGAGCTAAAAGGGCTTTTAGTGATAATTCCCAAGGTGGTCATATCTCTCTTGATGGTCTCTAGAGGTATCATCCCCTTCGAAGAACATATTGTAGCAGTAGGGAATACTAGCAACAATATGTTATCAAAGAGAAAAACTCTAGATGAGGGTTCACTGTAATCAAGCAAGTCGGAGACCTAGCATGATCACAGATTCACCTCCACTCCTTATGTTCCCACGAACCCGGGTATAGGGCCCTTTTTCAACTCACCGTGTATGCAAATAGTGTTGGTGTTTGTGTGCATCAAATGAATAAATATTTATCTTATGCATACACTCAAAGGCATCCAAGAGTTATATACAAGAACACAAGAAAAATAAAGGGAAACCAACAAAGGAGAAAGTCATGATAAAACATTGCACAAGATTAAATGGCCTAACTCTCTAAAAAAAGTCCCTAGTGGAGTCGCCAATTGTCGCAACCTACCCTTCGGCGGGAGGGCGACGCGAGACTCACGGGTGCGTCTTCCAAGGAAGGAAAATGCGTGGAGTCGCCACCAACGTTTATTCGAGGAAAACGTCGGAAAACCCGGAAAAGGTGTGGTCTACGAACTTTAAGTGAAAGGTTCGGGAGTTGTATTTATGCACGGGGAAGGTATTAGCACCCCACGCGTCCATCACAAGGGACGACAACCTTTAATCAAGTGTGCAAATATGACTTCAATTTGTTTTATTTTCCCTTTTACGTTTTTTATGTCTTTTTATGCCTTTATATTTTTTATCTTTTTGTGGTCAACAAAGGTGTTTCCCTTGCTCCTACGTATTCATCAATTGTGGTAAGGAAATCAAACATACGTAGTTCTTCGAGAACTAAACGTTGGTTAAGTTGTTTTTCTTATCTTTTTTGCAAGATATATTTTGACTAAACAAATGTCGTTTAAGGCATTGGACCATTAAACGATCTTTTGTTTTTGAAAGGAGGGAAACGTTAAGGCGTTGGACCATTAACGATCACTTGGTTTTGAAAGGAGAGAAATGTTAAGGCGTTGGACCATTAACGATCTCTTGGGGTGGTCGACAAAAGCAGGGCTTTTGCTCCTACGTATCCTCAATTGCAATGAGGAAATCAGACCTACGTAGTTCTTGCAAAAGCGGTAAAGTTACATGTTGATTTTATGCTTTTGAACGGTCCATGTTAACTGATAAAAGCAAAGAGGACCGTTTAAGGCGTTGGACCTTAAAACGGTTTTAAGTGACTTTTGCGGACAAAGCTTAATTTGTGAGTTGATTTTAGCCTTAGTTTCACTTTGGTTATTAGTCAATTGATCCAAGGAAACTTCCAAAGAAAAACGTCCGATTGATTTTTTTTTTATTATTTTATTCAAAGATATTTTGATTATTTTATTATTATTTTTCAAGATATTTTGATTATTTTATTATTATTTTGCTTTTTTTTTTGTTTAACCGAGGTTACAGTGTGAACGATCGGTTAGATTTTGTTTTAAAATTGATTAAACGATATTACAACACAAATGATCGGTTGAAATTCGTTTTATCATTTACTAGGTGAGAAAACGGCTTAAATAAACGGTAAAAGCACGTTAAAGACGGAAGAAAAGAAAATCGAAAATGAACGAAATAAAAATGAAAGCCAAAAAAACAAGAAATGAATTGAAAGTCTCAGATTCGAATACTTACCCGTTGAAGAACGAAGAACGAACGAAGAACAGATGAAGAACGGTGAAGAACGACGGAAAACCTTCATGGATTCGCTCACGGAAACATCTCGGAAGCATTACGGAAGCACCTCGGCTTGGATTTTCTTCTGGAAACAATTTTTTCCACCAAAAACAACTGAAATACATAGCCAGGGGACTGAGGGATCCTTAAAACAGCCCCCTTTTGCCTTTTTATAAGAAAAAAGGGAAGGAGGTTGCCGCCCAGCTCGCCCAGGCGAGTTGGGTTGCTTCCTCCAGAAACAATCCAGCTACGAAAAACAGTCTAGAAGGCCCAATTCAAAATTTCAAAATTTCTATTTGCACCACCCATTTTGATAAGTTCACCCCCCTTCTTTCGTAATTTACGGAAAAGTTACGGAAGCCTATAGGACTTGATTTTCTTATTTTTTTTCTCTTCCTTCTCACCCATATTAAATGAAATATGGTTATTTAGGGTTATGGGAATTTTACGGAAGCATTACGGGTGTCCCGGAAGCCCCGGAAGCCCATTTTTTAACAAAACAGGGGAGGAGGTTGCCAGCAAGCTCGCCCAGGCAAGCTCAGCTCGCCCAGGCGAGCTAGGTTGCTTCCACATTAAGCAAGAAAATGCCCAGAAACCTCTAGAATGGCCCAGATTTGAAAATTACTTTTTACATCCCCCCATTTTACTAAATACACCTCCTTTCCCCATTTTTTGCTGATTCTTTTTCTGTAACGTTACGGAACTTCACGAATTACGTAAAGATACTTGTTTTCTTTCCGTAATGTCACGAAACTTTACGAATTACGCAACCATCCCTTCTTCGGCTTCCGGAATGTTACGAAACTTTACGGATTGCGCATTAACACTCCCTTTCAAGTCCCAACATGTCACGGAACTTCACGGATTGCCTAACAATGGGTGTCAAGTACCTCAAAGTGGTCTAGCGAGGGTCGCATCCCACAAACAGATGGTCCCCAGACGAAATTAGGGTATGACACCTCTCATCAGTTTTCCTCTTATTTCCTTTATGTTATTGTATAACTCGTTGATGCTTTGAAACGTGTTTAATGCATGCATGAGATAAATATTCATTCATTTGATGCACATAAACACCAACACCTTTTTGCACACTCGGTGAGTTGAAAAGGGGCCCTATACCCGGGTCCATGGGAACATAGGAAGTGGAGGTGAATCTGTGGTCATGCTAAGTCTCCGACTTGCTTGATAACAGTGAAACCTCCTTTAGAGTTTTTCTCTTTGATGATATATTGTCGCTGGTAGTCCCTACCGCCACAATATTTTTGTCAAAGGGAATGATACCTCTAGAAACAATCAAGAGAGATATGACCACCTCAGGAATTGTTACTAAAAGCCTTTAGTCCCTCCCGTTTAGGTTCCCAGAATAGTGGCACGAAGAAAACACGCTACGTGTCATTGTTTTCTTTAAACACTATCATGCATGTCCTCTAAATTTCGTGTGCGTCTATACTATATGATTGCTTGATGATATTACCATGCTTATGCGTCCCCCTATTGCGCCACAAAACCATGCGCATTTTTAATCTGCGTCGCATCATCGCGCTTGCGCGGTATTTTGTTCCCGTCATTTTGTCATGGGAAGCCAGAAGGTTGTATCACCTTCTTAAGTACATACATGGGGCACTGTGCTGCCCAAATGTGGTGGTTACGAAGAGATAATCTTTCGAGCTCTCATGTCTGTAAAATGCATTTGTGTTATGCATCGCATAAGCATTTCTTCATGCACTCATCCATTTTCTCCCATGGTAGATGTCAGAGTATTGATTCGCACAGGACTTTTCCATTCTAGTAAAACATGGGATCAAATCAAACACCTTTTCTCAAAAAGAGGTTTTATCAAGTCAAGATCAAAAGACTAGAAGTCACCAGTCTGCTGGAATTAAGACAGTTGACGGGTCAACTCCAACGGCAAGCCTTCCGCAAAGCCTATCGTAAGTGTCTGGGATCCCGCACACAAGGCTTGGATTGGCTCCTGAAGCTGAAAGCTACGAGGGAAGAAAAGGCCGAGGCTCTGGAAGAGCGCAAAGAGGTGCAAGCCCTAAAGGCAGAGCTTAAGAAGGTCCAAGCGGTCAAGGAAAAGTTTAAGTCAATAGCTGTCAAAGTCCGAAAGGAGTATGACGAGTTGAAGGACGTCAACACGGCCGCCACCGAAGCCTTAGAGCGAGAAACCAAGAGGGCCCGAAAGGAAGAACATGGTCGGAATAAGTTCCGAAGGGCTCTATGGGGAAGCAACAAAGAGCTTAAACTCCGGAAAGAGAAAAGGGACCAATCGCGAGTCGATGACATGGTTTTTGAGTTGAAGGCTTGTCTAAAATCCACAAGGAGTTTATCCCAACAACTAAGCGAGATGGAGGGAAACGTGATGGCCATCATTGCTAAGTATAAAGAAGAGTTGAATCTGGCAACGACCCATGAGCATAAGCTAGTAGATGAGTATGCCAAGGTGTATGCAGAAAAGGAAGC
This sequence comes from Glycine max, assembly GCF_000004515.6. Classification (NCBI taxonomy): domain Eukaryota; kingdom Viridiplantae; phylum Streptophyta; class Magnoliopsida; order Fabales; family Fabaceae; genus Glycine; species Glycine max. The sequence continues at coordinate 27,684,229 of NC_038245.2, read as the reverse complement.
AAGGGGAAGGGTGATCGATTCATTGCACCAAGAGGCGATGATGTGGATGGATCGATTTGCCCTTACCTTGAACAGAAGTCAGGATCTTCCTCGACTGCTAGCTAAGGCCAAGGCAATGGCAGACGTATATTCGGCCCTTGAGGAAATTCATAGGCTCCTGAGCTATTGTCAACGCATGATAGACTTAATGAGTCGTTGAGGCATTTTTGTACTATCGCTATAATCTCGGCTAGTTAAAGCCTTTTTTCTCTCTAAATAAAAATGAGTTTTATCCCATGAGTTTGCTCAAAGAACCAGTGTGAATCCAATGCTCCGACATCGTATCTCTAGCATGCATTCATATTCCTTGTTTCATACTCACCATATTCTCCCTCTTTAGGGAGAACATCATAACTAAGCGTGCCCCAAGGCATCCCTATCGCACCCAATCCAAGTCTAGGACAATGGTTGACTTAGAGAAGGTGCACGAATAGATAAAAGCCTATATGTCGGCTTTGAAAGATCAAATGGCATCCATAATGGAAGCCATCCTAGGAATGGAGAGGTTAGTAGGGAGTAATGCGGCCGCAGCCAGCACAGCCGTCGAAGCAAACCCGGTCCTTCCATCCACGGCACGTCATCCCGTCTCAGACATTTTGGGACGAGGGAGAAACACAATGGGGCATGCCAACAACCCCCATCTAGGGTACAACCGAGGTTCTTACCCCTACGGTTTACCGCCCAACTTCACACCTACCATGCATGATAACATGAATCATTCCACTCCGACTACTGTTAAAGGGGAGCCCCCCGGGTGTGCCCACGAGGGTCCTCAAGAGCACGCCCACAGAGACATTGACAGCTACCCCTATTTCACCACCAAGGGATTGGCGCTTGATGCACTGCCTCAGCCCAACATCGCGAGAGTCTCTCAACCCTGCCCAATCCGTTCATTACTTTTCTCCGCGGGGGAACCATTGCTTGCAATGGAGGGAAGGGAAAAACTCAGTCTCATCAAAGAGAGGCTGAGAGCTGTCAAAGGATTCAACGATTGTCCTTTCACCGATATGGCGGATCCTTCTCTGGATAGGACGCAGCTGTGGGGCGTGTGCAAATGATAGTAGATACGTTGCCAATATCCTACTATGAGAAAATGATGGGTTACATGCCTTCAAGCTTCGCTGATTTAGTGGTCGCCGACGAAAGGATCGAAGTGGGTCTGGGAATTGGAAAATTTAATTGTCTCGCGTTGACAAGTAAAGAACCTGGGGCAAATAGAAAGAAGGACAAGGGGAAAGGAACTCGTGTTCTGACTGCCATTCCTACATGGCCAAATTTCCCTCCTACTCAACAATGTCCTTACTCAGCTGATATCGGCCCTTCTCATTACCCACCACCCAATCAGCCACAAAGCCTGCCTTCCACATGACCAATGTGAAACGCCACCTTTAGCGTGAACCAAAACACCGAACAAGGCATGGATTTTGTAAAAAAGGAACTTGTAAAATTCGCACCAATTCTGAGGTCCTATGATGACTTACTCCCGTATCTACTCCATAAGTCAATGGTAGCCATAACCCCAACCAAGTTTCCTCAACCTCCATTTTATCAAGGATACGACCCAAATGCAACATGTGCTTATCATGGAGGAGTACCGAGGAATTCCATTGAGCATTGTAAGGCCTTGAAACATAAGGTGCAAAGTCTGATTGATGCAGGCTGGCTGAAATTTGAGGAGAATCGATTGGTGATACCACACATGGGGCAATTTTGAAAGTTATTGATTAGATGACTCAATAGGATTTTCGTGTTTTCTACCATTATTGTAAACCATAGTTGCAATGCTAATAAAATGGACATATTTGACATCATTGTCTCTCATCCTTTCACAATTACGTCTTGCTTGTTTGGCTTCCGCTGGAACGTGAATGTAAGCCATTGGCTTGTTTGCTCAAACGAACTGCGCCCCTGAGTTTTGACCTGCAGGATTGTCCAATAAAAAAATAATAACTCATTTTGGGGGGGACATTCTATTATAAGGAGATGTCCTTCGGGCTCAAGAACATCGGAGGCTTCCAACAACGACAAGAGAATGTTAAGGAGATTGGCAACCGGTTTCTTCTTAAGTGGAAACATAGTATACAAGAGAAACCATGACATGGTGTTACTCCGATGCGTGGATGCTAAGGAGGCTAAGCGGATTCTAGTGGAAGTCCACGAGGGTTCCTTTGGAACACACGCTAACGGGCACGCCATGGCTAGAAAGATCCTGAGGGCGGGCTATTATTGGCTCATCATGGAGAGTGACTATTGCATCCACGTGAGAAAGTGCCATAAGTGTCATACATTTGCAGACAACGTCAACGCTCCGCCCTTGCCTTCGAACATCCTGGAAGCGTCGTGGCCCTTCTCCATGTGGGGAATAGACGTGACCGGGGCCACTGAGCCCAAAGCTTCAAACGGGCATCACTTCATCTTGGTTGCGATCGACTACTTTACCAAATAGGTCGAAGCCGCCTCATACTCTAGCGTCACGAGGAATGTGGTTGTTAGGTTCATCAAAAGGGAGATAATCTATTGGTATGGATTGCCAAGGAAGATTATCACAAACAATGGCACCAATCTGAATAACAAAATGATGAAAGAAATGTGCGAGGAGTTCAAGATCCAGCACGGCAATTCCACGCCTTACTAGCCTAAGATGAATGGGGCAGTAGAGGCGGCCAACAAGAATATCAAGAAGATTATTTAGAAAATGACTCTGTCATATAAGGATTGGCATGAAATTCTCCCTTTCATGCTGCATGGTTATCGAACCTCGGTACACACATCAATCGGGGCAACCCCATTTTCGTTGGTGTACGGAATGGAAGTCGTACTACCATTTGAGGTGGAAGTCCCTTCCTTGAGGATCCGTGTGGAATCTGGATTGAAAGGATCAGAGTGGGCCCAAGCGTGCTTTGATCATCTCAATCTCATAGAGGTCAAGCGTCTGGTAGCTATGAGCCATGGGCATTATACCAGAGACAAGTGAATAACCCTTTCGACAAAAGGTACGCCCGTGCAAGTTCAACGAAGGGAACCTAATGCTGAAGAAGGTCTCCCAAGCCCTAAAAGACAATAGGGGAAAGTGGGCTCCAAACTATGAAGGGCCTTTAATCTTCAAGAAAGCCTTCTCCGAAGGAGCCCTAGTGCTCGCCAACATGGATGACGACGAGTTGCCTTCACCCGTGAACGCCGACGTCATCAAGCGATACTACGCTTGAGACTTAGGGCAATTAGGAGAGTTGCTGCATGCTTGTATTCTATGGTTTCCCCCAGAGTTTCCTGTCCTTTGTAAACTTTGGTCATAAACATCTAATGAACGTCGGATTGATGATTCGTTTTGCAACCCTCGTGTTGTGTCTTTTGCTTTAAAGATGCATTTTCTTTTGATGATCTGAGCCTTTTCGCTCGATCCATGGGGATGCCGCAAGCCCTTAATTAAAATTGAACACAATAGGCTTTTGTTTAATGTTATTGCACTTAGATTGCTCATGCATATTTTTATCCTATGAATCGACAGACAAGAATAGGTTTGTTTCAAGAAATGGTCAATACTATGCCGAATCCAAGACGGAGATAAACCAAGGTAAGTGGTAGCATAGTCATGTTTTACTGCGTGATACCATTTCCTGCTTTCAGAAACTTGGGGACGGGTATGAGCAAACGCTAGGCCCATGATCAGTAGATCATCATCCCACGTTCGGCTCAAGACGTTAAAGAAGCGCTACTATGAGGCAGCCTATCCACCCCCTGATCTTGGAGGAGGGCAAACTATGCAAGCACAGCCAGAGGAGAAGGCAGGTCTCCGACTTTGATGAGGAGGCTATCACACAACTACTAGCATACCGGGGCAAGATTTTTCCCAGACCATTGCAGTGAGACGAGTGCGGATCATGCGCACCAACATGACCACTCTTACCCAGATATGGATGACGTTGCTACTCAGCAACATTCTGCCCAGCAACCACTACGCCGATCCCCCCCTGCCGAAGTGTTAGTTGGTTTTTGCCATCATGACATAGGTAAGTATGCACGTGGTTCAACTGCTTTCTAATGCCATTTGCTATTTGCAGGGATCACGCCCCCAAGACACCTAGTGGACCCGGAGAAGTCCAACAGGGTCCTGGGGTTTCCAGCTCTGATTACGGGCCCCTGTCAGTTCTACGAAGTGCCCATCACCCCTGACAAGGTCATCAGACCCCTTATTAACCAGGTTTTCATCAAGAAGTATTGTGCCCCCAAGCAAGCGCAGGGCGAGGCACCACAGTGGCCCGGGGACGACTAGCAGTAGGCAACAGTGATGAGGACATGACCAAGAGCAAGGGCAAGGATCCACTTGAAGGACTTGGAGGGCCTATGACAAGGGCTAGAGCAAGGAAAGCCAAGGAAGCTCTTCAACAAGTGTTGTCCATACTATTTGAATACAAGCCCAAGTTTCAAGGAGAAAAGTACAAGGTTGTGAGTTGTATCATGGCCCAAATGGAGGAGGACTAAATGGCACCACTTTGTCTCAATTTTAGAGTGTTTAGTTTGTCTAAATAATGGCCCAATCCTTGTAAAGTTGGCTGACCAAAAATATGTTTTGGGTTAATCAACTAAAAGGGCTTTAGTAGGTTTAGTTCAAGTTGTAATAAAGGCCCAATTGGCAACCTAGGCATCAGCCACCATTCTTGCTTTCCAGTATTCATAGTTGCTTCCATCAAGAATTGGTGGTCTGTTCACTGGTCCTCCTTCACTCAGCCATTAAGTTTTTTTTAATTCCCTAGGTTAATGGCATTAAGTTATTTTAATTCCAGGTTAGTGGGTTGAAATTCTGATACCAGGGGACAGATGTCGTACAGGATGTCACGACATCACGCTTCAGAACATGCAGATTGTATGTGTCCGTATGAACAGATTAAACAAGTAAATAACACAAGAGAATTGTTAACCCAGTTCGGTGCACCTCACCTACATCTGGGGGCTACCAAGCCAGGGAGGAAATCCACTCTCAATAGTGTTAGTTCAAGGTCTAACAACCCCTGTTTACAACCTTCTCACCTAACCACTACCCGTGCGATCTCTACCTAAGACCCAATCTTAGATATGAGAACCTCTGCTCACTCCCTCTCACTCACACTCCCGTGTTTACAATTAATTCAAAGACACTCCAGAGATCAACTCTGTACAAAAGGGATCAACCCTACACAATAGAGATCAACTCTACACACAAGAGATCAACTCTACACACTCAGGTCCAACACTTGATGTTAGTATACCATCAAGGTGGCTCACAAAAACACTCAAGTCCCAAAACTCACAAAATAACTCTTTCAATCCCCGGACTTGGTACAGAACTCGTGCAGCCTCCATGATTATATAGCAATCTGCGTTTCTGGGCTGCAACGGTTTGATGCTGGAGGAGATCTATCCTCTTCCTGAAAATCTGCAGTTAAAGAACTAAAAGATACCTTTTGTTCTTTTAGTTTGAATCTTTAATCTTTAATCTTTAATCCCTGAACGAACTCTTCTACTTTGAAATTCGAACTATAATGATCTTTTAATTCGTTCCTAAAGATAGATCTTCTTATCTCTTGCTAACTGCACAATAATCTGTTAAAGATATAACAGATTTATATGTCCAGTATTTTCGGGCCAGATGTCAGGACATCGTATCCGACATCTTGGATCCTGCAGCTTCAATGCTTCACTTGACTTTTATCTTGCATTGTACAGCAATTCCAGTATTCTCGAGCAGGATGTCAGGACATTGTATCCGACATCGTGGATCCTTCAACTTCAATTCATCACTTGACACTTTATCTTGCCTTGTGCATTGTGCAGCCCGATCTTATTCCTTGACATAACGTTGGACATCATGTGCAACAACTCCATCTTTCCTTCATTGTCTAAGTGCTTATGTTTTAACAAAATCTTAGCCAACCTTTTTAAACTCAGTAGTGCTAAGCACTAACATGGGTCATTACTAAAATCTGCTATAAAGCTTCTATATAAGCTGAATCATTTTATCAATAAAGACAAGTTGAGTTTTATTCAGAAAATTAGAGTTTATCTCTTTTATCTTAGTGAGAGTGATTCTCCTAAATTCTTGAGTGATTCAAGAACACCCTGGCTGTATCAAAGGACTTTCACAACCTTTGTGTGTTGCCCTCGCTGGAAAGAGTGATTCTTTCCTTCCTTTCATCTTCACCCTTGTTCTTTCAAACCACAATTCCAGAAAATCCACCTCTGCCAAGAATTATCTCGTGGCCATAACTCCCATTTTACGCACTCAAATTAAGTGATTCTTGAGCCTAAATTGACTTTCAAAACGAGACCTTTCACCTCGTTTTGGAATCACCTCATTTGGAGCCCTGTAGCTTCAGTTATTGCCATTTCTATATTTCTATCCAGCCACCACTTAACCTACATTTTACCATCCCATTCATCCATTTTATGCCCAGAACCACCTTATTAAGACCCACGAAATTAACCACCTTATTTTCCATCCTTTCCTTAATCAATTTCCGCATTTTCCATCAAGGTTTAATCCTAGACGATCCTAAGTCAGCCCTTGTGCCATGAGGGTTCATATCTACGAAGTGCCCGTCACCCCTGACAAGGTCATCTGACCCCTTATTAACCAGGTTTTCATCAAGAAGTACTGTGCCCCCAAGCAGGCGCAGGGCGAGGCACCACAGTGGCCCGGGGACGACTAGCAGCAGGCAACAGACACACCGCCACCACCTTCAGAGTCCCTTAGCTCATCTACAAAGGCTGAAGCATTGCCTACGACACGTGGCCGACCAGCAGGCGGCCAACCATCGAGGCAAGTATGAGCAGGTACTAGGCCCAGGATCGATAAGTCATCATGACGTGTCCAGCTCAAGACATTAAAGAAGCGCTACTAGGAGGCAGCCTAGTACCCTTTAAATTTCTGCTTGTTATTTGTTCACCTATGTTTCTTAAGTCATAGTTGGACACGCCTAGTTGCTCATAATCCTTGGAATTTAAATAAACAAGCACAAACCGGGAAGGTAGCAAAAATACCTCACAAAATATATATATGTGTCTTTAGGTAGCAAAATACCTTGGATATGCATGTATATAATTTAGGTAGCAAAAATACCTCACAAAATATATATGTTTGTGTTTAGGTAGCAAGCTACCTTGGATATGCATGTTTGTAATTTAGGTAGCAAAAATACCTCACAAAAATACCTTATGAACAAGAACAAAAAAATATATTTTTGACTAAAAAGCCAAGACACTTTCGAAAAGAAATAAACTCCAGCTCTTTCTTTGAAAAAGATTCACCGATCAAAACACAAAAGGGTTTCGTTGAAAAAATGTGTATACACCTGAAGGATGAATGTTATGAAAATTTTCCCAAACGCCCAAAATGGACTCGAATGAATATCTGAATTGATAAAAGAGCATATTTTGGAAACATTGGGTTAACTTAAATAGGAAAAATGAATCTTGAGCCCTAGTGTCACATGACCACAAAACTTGATGCTTGAGTGTCCACATAGGTGCATGCATGACCAGTTTTGCATAAAATTTCTGAATCATCATTGTTGCATGCATGTCATGGAAATAATGTGGGACATTCCTTTATCCTTGAACCGCTGGCCAAACCAACACCTTGACATATATGATGTCCAACCGTTCTACAAGCCTTAAGCCAAAATCCCAACTCACCATAAACCTTGACCCAGGATGAGAATTTCCATCCTCGCCCTCGGAAGAAAACAAAAAAAGAAAAAGAATTTCCCAATCAAAGATCGGAAGAAAACAAAAGAAAAAGAAAGTTCCCAATCAAAGATCGAAATAAAACAAGAAAGAAAAGAAAGTTCCTAATCGAAGATCAGAAGAAAACAAAAAGAAAATATACAGAAAGGTCTTCGGACTAGACAATATTTGAACAATACATAATTGTCGCAATAAGGAAAGAAAGGAAACCACAACTTAAAGTGGTCCTCTCCCTTTGATTACCAGCCAAAATCTTGTGCACTGGCGACTTTTTCACCCCGCAATGAACAAAAATAGAAAAGGAAAAGGCCAAAACACTCAGAGCCAAATTTTCCTCCAAAAATAGTACTCCCATAAAAGGTCCTATTGATCCATGATCACACATGTTATCTCTGATTTGATAGGAAATGATTTGCAAAGTCAAATCATGACATATCTATGGTTTGGAATTAGGATGAAACACTTGCCTATTTGAGGTTTATATACTCTGAGTAATTTTCTTCTATTTTCAGTTGGACCCAGTGTTTCCTCTAAATGGTTATCTAGAAACAAAACGCTAAAATCCAAAATCTCATTTGTGGTTACGAGAAAATTCTATTAGCATACTTCCCTTCCCCAATAGACGCATTGTGTTTATTCGCTAACATCCAATGTGGTCATTTGCATCCTTCCCAGAGATGTCAGCGTCTTCCGGTCGAGACTGCGAAAAAGTCTCACCTTTCTGCTATCGTGACTCGAGGGTCCGATAGCATGCAGAGATACCTTATGGTTATCCACACCTTTCATCAACTAGAGGCAAGTGAGCCCGTTGACACGCAGAGACCAATGTGGTCATCTGCACCCTTCCCGGAGATGTCGGCATCTTCCAGTCGAGACTGCAAAAAAGTCTCACCTTTCTGCTATCATGACTCGAGGGTCCGGTAGCATGCAGAGATACCTTATGGTTATCCGCACCTTTCGTCAACTAGAGGCAAGTGAGCCCATTGACACATAGAGACCAATATGGTCATCTGCACCCTTCTTGGAGATGTCAGCGTCTTCGGGTTGAGACCGCGAAAAAGTCTCACCTTTCTGCTATCATGACTCGAGGGTCCGATAGCATGCAGAGATACCTTATGGTTATCCGTACACACAATTTTGCTATCGTGACTCGAGGGTCCGATAGCATGCGGAGATACCTCATGGTTATCCGCACCTTCATCATCCAGAGATGAACAAGTCCAATGATATCCAGGATGATGATGGTCGTCCGCTTCTAATCATTTTGAAGATTTTTGCAGGTTTACCTTTGTCATCCAGAGACGATCAAGTCTAATGACGCGTAAGACTCTTCTCAGCTAACCAGAGACGATCAAGTTTGATAGCATGCAGAGAGGTTTCGCTGGTTGAGCTATTGGTCGCTCGGGTGAGGTTAAGCTCAAACGAAATTAGTTGTCTTATCTTTACTTCCCTTTTATCTCCAATAAAAGATAAGTAAAGAGGGGCAACTGTCATACCCTAAATTCGTCTGGGGACACTTGTTGTTGAGTTGCGAACTTTGGTTGGTCCCTGCGGGACACCAAAAAAGGCATCGTTGCGTAATCCGTAAAGTTCTGTAACATTTTGGAAGGAAAAACAAGCATCGTTGTGTAATTCGTAAAGTTCTACGACGTTCCAGGAAAGAAAGCAAGCATCATTGCATAATCCGTAAAATTTCGCAACGTTCCGCAAGGAAAACAAGTTTCTTCGCGTAACCCGTAAAGTTCTACGACATTTTGGAAAGAAATCAGCCCAAAAACACGAAAACGAGGGTGCATTTAGCAAAATGGGGGGTGTAAATAGCAATCTGGCCCACTTGGACCATTTTGGAGAAAGGGGTTACTTCAGGTGGAAGCAACCCTGCTCGCCTGGGCGGCAACCACTTCCCATTTTCTCCTATAAATAGTGGAAGGGGGCTAAGTAAAAGGGTCCAACATTTTTATGCACTGTAATTCACTTAAAATTAGTAAGAGAAGAGAAAGAAGAAAAAAAATCCAAGTCGAGGTGCTTCCGTAACGCTTTCGAGACATTTCCGTGAGCGATTCCGTGGAAGTTCTTCGTCGTTCTTCGGTCTTCAACCGGTAAGTTCTCGAAATCGAATATTTCAATTGAGTCTATGCACCCTCAGTGGTCCATTCTTGTTTTGTACGCTTTCATTTTCATTTCGCCTTCTTTTTGTACCCACTTTTTCCGTTTTTAACGAGCTTTAACTGATCGTTTAAGCCGTTATCTCACCAAATAAATGGTAAAATGAATTTCAACCGATCATTTGTGTTGCAATCTCGTTTAGTCACTGTTAAAGCAAAATCTAACCGATTATTCACGATGTAACCTCGGTTAAATAAAAAAAACAAAATAATAATAAAATAATCAAAATATCTTGGAAAAAAAATAATAAAATAATGAAAAAAATTCAATCGGACGTTTTTCTTTGAAAGTTTCCTTGAAAGAATTAACTCATAAACCAAGTTTTATCTGCAAAAATCACTTGAAACCGTTTTAAGGTCCAATGCCTTAAATGGTTCCCTTCGCTTTTCATTGGTTAAAATGGACCATTCAAGAGCATAAAATCAACACATCGCATAACCTTACCGCTTTCGAAGAACTACGTAGGTCTAAGTTCCTCATCGCAATCGAGGATACATAGGAGCAAAATCCCCGCTTTTGTCGAACACCCCTTTTAAAAAAACAAGAGATCGTTAATGGTCCAAAGCCTTAACATTTCTCTTCTTTCATAACCAAGAGATCGTTAATGGTCCAACACCTTAACGTTTCTCTCCTTGTCAAAAACCAAGAGATAGTTAATGGTCCAATGCCTTAACGTTTCTCTCCTTTTCAAAAACCAAGTGATCATTAATCGTCCAACGCCTTAAATGGTTGTCATCTCTTGTGACGGATGCGTGGGGTGCTAATACCTTCCCCATGCGTAAAAACAACTCCCAAACCTTTCACACTTAAAGTTCGTAGACCACATGTTTCGGTTTTTCTGACGTTTTAACGTTGGTGGCAACTCCGTGCGTTCTCCTACCTTGGAAGACACACCCGTGAGCCTTCGCGTCGCCCTTCCGCTGAAGGGTAGATTGCGACAAGGGGGCATTTAGGATCCTTCACACAAGCACAAAACTCTGGTCCTTCCTTCCTTCCATCGGGGGAACCAACTAACGGATGCTCCTACCATACCTGCCAAGAGTTCCTCCCAATTTTCTTTTCCCTTTTTGGCACACATGCAATGCCTTTGCAGGGGACAGACAGGTCTACCTTCATGAAGAAACAAATGGGAGACCAACCATACATAAAGAGCGGGTGTACAACAGACAATTCTTACACTGCTCTTTTTGCATCTTAGGTTGAATGTGTCATATGCATGGGCCAAAACAACAATTGGTGTATGCTCCATTGGAGCTTGTAGGCCTAGGATCTTCTTCATCAATGGATTCCTTTGCTTCTTGGAATATGAATGGCAGTGGAATGGAGAAGGAAGAGAGAGAGGAGACGCCACTTCAAGGAGAAGATGAGTCTAGAAGAAGCTCACCAGCATAGGAGGCCATGGATAAGAGCTTGGAGGAAGAAGGAGATGAATGAAGGGAGAGGGAGAGAAGAGCACGAAATGTTGTGCTCTAAGAGAGCTCTGAACTTTGAAGTTTAATTTTCAAATGATCAAAGTTCAAAAAAATGCACACACATGACCTTTATTTATAGCCTAAGTGTCACACAAAATTGGAGGGAAAATTCAAATTTCACTTGAATTTGAAATTGAATTTGTGGAGCCAAACTTTGGAGCTAAAATTTCACTAATTATGATTAGTGAATTTTAGTTATGGTTCAGCCCACTAATCCAAGATCAATTCCAAGATTCTCTACTAAGTGTGCTTAGGTGTCATGAGGCATGTAAAGCATGAAGGACATGCACAAAGTGTGACTATATGATGTGGCAATGGGGTGTAGTAAGCAAATGCTCACCTCCCCCTCTAAAATTTAATTGGATTGGGCTTCTACCAATTCAATTAAATTTTATTTCCCAACACACACATCAAATATTCACTTAGTGCATGTGAAATTACAAAACTACCCCTAATACAAAAAGTAGTCTAAGTGCCCTAAAATACAAGGGCTAAAAAATCCTATATTTCTAGGGTACCCTACCTACATTATGGAACCCTAAATACAAGGATCACATATAATGACATCCTAGTATAATATGTACAAAGATAATTGGACCCAACCTTGGCCCATGGGCTCAGAAATCTACCCTGAGGTTCATAAGAACCCTAGGGCCTTTTTCAGCAGCTCTTGCCCAATCCTCTTGGAGCCTTTTGCTCATGGCTCTAGTGACTTGTCCCTTCCTAGGGAGGATTGCATCAGTAATGACCGGGCTTTCCTTATTGTGGTGATAAGCAAGAAAAGCGTCGATCGTTGCTAAATCCACTAGGCCGTCTACATTTGGAAAGAGTATGGTCCCGAACCCCAACAATGCTAATATATCAATGAATGAAGTCCATTCTCCTTGATCTGCCAAAGCTTCGGCCCTTTCCTCCAAGCGCTGCCTTGGTATACCTACCACCCCATTCCTATTTTGCTTTACTCAGTCTAACTCTTATGCCGAGATCTTGACCACTTTTGCTACTCTTGCTGTGGAGGGGTAGAATCCGGAAAACAGATACGACTTCCTTCCTCCTAGTGGGCATCCCAAGATCCCTTGAAACTCTTCTATGGTTGGTACCAACTGAAAGTCCCCAAACATGAAGCATCTTAGCGACTGGTCGTAATATTGAGCGAGGGATGCGATGGCTTCGACGGAGACTTCTATCATGGCCAAATCCTTGATTTTCCCATATGTCTTGCTAAAGGCTTGGCATTGAACTTAATCCATCTGCTGCCCTAGCTCTCTCAAGCTGGCTAGTCCTTGGCTTTTGACTCTGACATGATATAACCTTTTTTTAAAAGAGGGCGCTTGGTTCAACCCCATGTTTCCTAGAATGAAAATTCTAATGATCAATACTTCAACACTCTATCATAGAGGAGGCATGATGAATGCATCAGGGAATGTTTATGCTATGCATGACAGAACGTGTTTATCTACGAACACAAGAGTTTGGAAGGCCATCCCTTCTTACCCACAATGCATTGGGTATCATGGTTCAATCACAGACATTACCATGGTGCCCAATGCGTGCAATTAAGAAGGTGATGCGGACCTTCCGGCTTCCCGTGACAAAGATGATGAGACAAATGCGATGCATGAGTGACGACATGACATGAGTATACATGCATAAGAGCATGTGGTAGGTAGCACAAAGAGAAACATACTAGACGAACCAGCATGATAGCACAATAAATTAATGCCAAAATAACAACATGGCAAACACAGGAATGACGCACACAATCACGACGTCATAAAAAAATATGCATGGATAGATCAAGGAAACAACATAGTGTGTTTGTTTTGTGTCCCTAAATTAGGAGCCTAATGGAAAGATCTAAAGGTTTTCTATTTAGTGACAACTCCCAAAGATGGTCGCACATAACTTTCAAAGGTTTCTAGAGATATCATCCTCTTCGATATTAAACATTGTGGCGGTAGGGACTACCAACGAAAATGTATCATCAAAGAGAAAAACTCTAGATGAGGCTTCACTATCATCAAGCGAGTCGGAGACTCAGCATGACCACAGATCAACCTCCACTTCCTATGTCTCCATGGACTCGGGTATAGGGCCCAATAACTTACTGTGTGTGCAGAGGTGTAGGTGCCATGTGCGTACAGAATAAACAAACATTTCTAAATATGCATGTGATAGGAAAACAGCCACACCAAATACCAAAGCACAGAAAAAGAGTTATATGAACATGATGTAAGCTCCATTGGAGCTTGTAGGCCTAGGATCTTCTTCATCAATGGATTCCTTTGCTTCTTGGAAGATGAATGGCAACGGAATGGAGAAGGAAGAGAGAGAGGAGAAGCCACTTCAAGGAGAAGATGAGTCTAGAAGAAGCTTACCACCATAGGAGGCCATGGATAAGAGCCTGGAGGAAGAAGGAGATGAATGAACGGAGAGGAAGAGAAGAGCACGAAATTTTATGCTCTAAAAGAGCTCTGAAATCTGAAGTTTAATATTCAAATGATCAAAGTTCAAAAAATGCACACACATGACCTCTATTTATAGCCTAAGTGTCACAGAAAATTGGAAGGAAATTTAATTTCACTTGAATTTGAAATTGAATTTGTGGAGCCAAAATTTCACTAATTATGATCAATGAATTTTAGTTATGGTTCAGCCCACTAATCCAAGATCAATTCTAAGATTTCCACTAAGTGTGCTTAGGTGTCATGAGGCATGTAAAGCATGAAGGACATGCACAAAGTGTGACTATATGATGTGGCAATGGGGTGTAGTAAGCAAATGCTCACCTCCCCCTCTAAAATATAATTGGATTGGGCTTCTACCAATTCAATTAAATTTTATTTCCCAACACACACATCAAATATTCACTTAGTGCATGTGAAATTACAAAACTACCCCTAATACAAAAACTAGTCTAGGTGCCCTAAAATACAAGGGCTGAAAAATCCAATATTTCTAGGGTACCCTACCTACATTATGGAGCCCTAAATACAAGGATCAAATATAATGACATCCTAGTCTAATATGTACAAAGATAATTAGACCTAACCTTGGCCCATGGGCTCAGAAATCTACCCTGAGGTTCATGAGAATCCTAGGGCCTTCTTCAGCAGCTCTAGCCCAATCCTCTTGGAGCCTCTTGCTCATGGCTCTAGTGACTGGTCCCTTCCTAGGGAGGATTGCATCATCCCCTCCCCCTTGAAGTGGATTTGACCTCAAATTTGTTAGTTCCTCCTGCTCAATATCAGCTCCACCTGCAAAAGGAATTAAATCAGAAATGTTAAAAGTGGTGCTGACTCCATACTCTTATGGGAGGTCCAACCTATAGGCATTGTTATTGATCCTCTCCAAAACCTGAAAAGGTCCATCCCCTCTAGGGCTAAGCTTGGATTTCCTTTTAGTAGGGAATCTATCCTTCCTAAGATGGAGCCAAACCTAGTCACCCTCATTAAGAACTAGCTCTTTTCTTCTTCTATTGCCTTTAGTTGAATACACCTTTGTTTGGTTCTCTATTTGGTTCTTAACCCTCTCATGCAACTTCTTTACAAACTCTAACCTAGATTCCCCTTCTTTATGAATAAAAGAAGTGTCCAATGGGAGGGGAATGAGGTCTAACGGTGTTAGGGGATTAAACCCAAAGACAACCTCAAAAGTGGATTGCTTGGTGGTTCTATGAACCCCCCTGTTGTAGGCAAATTCTACATGGGGAAGATACTCATCCCAAGACTTATGGTTGCCTTCCAGAAGAGCCCTTAAAAGGGTGGATAAAGACCTATTCACTACCTCAGCTTGCCCATCAGTTTATGGATGACAAGTGATAGAGAAAAGAAGTTTAGTTCCTAGCTTAGCCCATAAGGTTTTCCAGAAGTGGCTAAGGAACTTAGCATCTCTATCTGACACAATGGTCCTAGGCAAACCATGGAGTCTCACAACTTCCCTGAAAAAGAGTTTTGAGATGTGGGAAGCATCATCCACCTTGTGGCATGGTATAAAGTGTGCCATCTTGCAAAACCTATCCACCACCACAAAGATAGAGTCTACACCTCTTTGGGTTCTAGGAAGCCCAAGGACAAAGTCCATACTAATGTCTACCCAAGGTGCAGAGGGGATGGGTAAGGGTGTGTATAGCCCATGAGGCATCACCCTAGACTTGGCTTGTAAACAAGCCACACACCTAGTGCAATGCTTATGGAAATCTTTCTTCATATGGGGCCAATAAAACTTTTCTTTGAGTAAGACAAGGGTCTTGTCTATCCCAAAGTGACCCATGAGTCCACCCTCATGGCTCTCTTTCACAAGTAATTTCCCAATGGATCCTTGGGGTATGCAAAGCTTTCCCTCTTTGATCAAATATCCCCCAACCAAATAGAATTCATCTTGGGCCTTTTTCCCACAACTCTCATAAATGGGAGAGAAATGTTCATCTAAAGCATATAAGTCCATAATATTATCAAATCCTAAAATTTGAGCTCCTAGGGAGCAAAACAATGTGTGTCTCCTAGAGAGGGCATCAGCTAGCACATTTGTTTTTCCCTTTTTGTATTTGACAACATATGGAAATTTCTCTAGGTACTCTACCCATTTTGCATGCCTTTTGTTTAACTTGCTTTGCCCTCTAATGTACTAAGTGATTGATGATCACTATGAATGACAAATTCCTTGGAAACAAGGTAATGTTCCCAAGTTTGGAGAGCTCTTATTAAGGCATAAAGCTCTTTATCATAGGTGGGGTAGTTGAGGGTGGCACTATAAAGTTTTTCACTAAAATAAGCAATAGGGTGTCCACCTTGTAACAATACAGCTCCAACTCCCACTCCAGAGGCATCACATTCTAGCTCAAAAGTTTTAGAAAAGTCAGGAAGAGCTAGAATAGGTGCCTTAGTAAGCTTTTCTTTGAGCAAAGCAAAGGCTTGCTCTTGTTTTTCACCCCAGGTAAATGCCACATTCTTCTTCACCAGCTCATTGAGAGGTGATGCAATTGTAGAGAAATTAGGAATGAACCTTCTATAGAAGCTTGCTAACCCATGGAAGCTCCTAATATCTCCCACACTTTTTGGGGTGGGCCATTCTTGGATGGCCTTGATTTTCTTAGGGTCCACTTGGACCCCATTTCTACCAACTACAAACCCTAAGAAAACTATATTATCTACATAAAAAGTACACTTCTCTATATTTTCATAGAGGGTGTTTTTCCTAAGGACTGAAAGAACTTTCCTGAGATGCCCTAAGTGATCATCTAGGCTCCTACTGTACACTAAAATATAATCAAAATAAAGAACTACAAATCTACCTATGAAATCCCTTAAGACATGATGCATAAGCCTCATAAAGGTGCTTGGTGCATTAGTGAGCCCAAAAGGCATCACTAGCCATTCATACAAACCAAACTTGGTCTTAAAAGTGGTTTTCCACTCATCACCCTTTTTCATCCTGATTTGGTGATAACCACTTTTAAGATCAATTTTTGAAAAGATATTGGTACCATGAAACTCATTAAGCAAATCATCAAGTCTAGGAATGGGGTGCCTATACTTTACAGTGATGTTGTTGATGGCCCTGCAATCTGTACACATTCTCCATGTACCATCCTTTTTGGGCACCAACAACACTGGCACAACACATGGGCTTAGGCTTTCTTGGACCCAGCCCTTCTCCAACAATTCTTTAACCTGAGACTCTATCTCCTTAGTCTCCTGAGGGTTAGTCCTATAGGCTGGCCTATTAGGAAGGCTTGCTCCTGGGACTAAATTTATTTGGTGTTCTATTCCCTTTAAAGGAGGTAGCCTAGCGGGTATCTCTTTGGGAAATATATCACCAAATTCATGTAAGAGTTCTTGGACCTTTGGGGGTAAGATCTCAAATGTAGGAATTGTGGCAGTGCTAAGGGATGTTTCCCTTGATAGGAGAAGGTAGAAAGATTGTTTAAGAAGGAGTGCTTTTTAATATCACCTTTTGTTGCAAAATGATTTTCCTTCTTAACAATCTTCTTGGAGGAATCCTTTTCCTCTTTTTCCTTCCCCTTAGCCTTTGAAGACAAGGCCTTACTATCCTTCTTTTTCTTTTGTTTTTCTAGTTTTTCTTCCTCATCCCTCTTATCTTTCATAGTTAGTTGATCTTTGGCCACCTATGAAGGTGTTTGAGGATGCAACATAAATTTAATGCCAAGATGGGTGAGGGTAATCTCATTAGTTAGGCCATTTTAAATGATCTTCCTATCAAATTGCCACGGCCTTCCTAAAAGAATATGTCCTGCCTCCATGGGAACTATATCACAATTAACTTCATCCTTATATGTCCCAATGGAGAAAGGTACCTTCACTTGTTGGATAACTATCATTTCCTCTTGCTCATTGAGCAATTGAAGTTTATAAGGTTGTGGGTGGGGAATGATAGTGAGGTTCAACTTGGAAACTAATCTTGTGCTGCAACAATTGCAACAAGATCCACTATCCACAATGAGAGAACAAGTTTTATCTAAAATTTTGCATCTTGTATGAAAGATGTTCTCTCTTTGGGATTGAGATAGATCACAAGATTGACCTCCAAGGAGCCTTCTAACCATTAAGAGGTCACCTTCTTCATGGGGGTAGACTTCCTCACTAGACTCTTCACCCCTTCATCTTCACTTCCACTAGAGGAAGGGCAAGAAGTAGTCTCCTCTTGACTACTATAAATGTCTTGACCCTTCATGATCATGGTTTTCTTTGTGGGGCATTGAGAGGCAATGAGACCTCTCCCAAGACATTTGAAGAATTTAATGTTGCTAGTCCTTTCATAGGAACTAGTCTTAGGGGTGTGTTTCTCTATGGTTTTACCCTTATCTTCCTTGGGTTTTGAAGGTGCAGCCCCTAAAATTCCAAGGGCTTGGTCTTTCCTTGGATAAGAGTGAGAGCTATAAGATTTTGAAGAAGGCTTTCTTTTAAGTTGTTGCTCCACTCTTATACAAAGTTGGACTAGCTCATCTAGGTCCCTATATGGAAGGAGTTCAACCTTGTCCCTCACTTCCATATTAAGCCCACTAAGGAACCTAGCTATGCTTGTTCTTTCCTCCTCCCTAAGTCCAGCTCTTAAAAGGAGTAGTTCCATTTGTTGTCTATATTCTTCAACACTCATACTCCCTTGTCTAAGCCTTTGGAGCTTGTCTATAAGCTCCCTTTCATAGTAGGAGGGAATGTGCCTTTTCCTAAGGGCACTCTTAAGATCATTCCAATACTCTACTGGAGGATCCCCATGAATCCTTCGTTCCCTAACAAGGGAAGTCCACCAATAGAGGGCATACCCTTGAAAGCTAAGGGTAGCCAATGGAACTTTTCTCTCTTTGCTAATATGATGGCAAGCAAAGAGTTGTTCAACCTTCATTTCCCAATCTAAGTAGGCCTCAACATTATCTTTTCCATGGAAATATGGGAGGCTAATGTTAACCTCTTAGGGCCTTCTATCCTTTTCTCTTCTTTGGGAGTGATGTTTAGTATGTGAACTATGACGCCCTCTATAATAGTTGCTAAGTTCTTCACTTAAACTCTTGCAAAAGTCATGACAACTATAGGAAGCATGTTTTTCTCTTTTCATTATTTTTCTTCTTTCTTCCTCTCTTATTTTCTCTCTTTCATCTTGACTTATTTCTTCCACTCTTTTTTTACCTTTTTCTTTTCTCTCTTGTTTTTCTTTCCACAACTTAAGGGATCTCAACTCATCTAATATCTTATACAAGGGGTCCTTAGGAGTAGAACCCTCACCATTAACACTAGATGAAGAATGAAGACTCATGTTGGTTCCTAAGTTATGGTTCTTTCTTATTGGGGGTTTGAAAACAAAAGGTAAAAGAAACTATGGTTGAAACTAGCCAAAATAAACACTAAAAGAGGTGTGAAAGATAAGGTAAAAACTAATTGGTAAAAGGCAAGCTACCTAGGCGGTTTGATAATGGAGAGAAAAGGAAATAAGCTATGAAAGTAAGCAAGAAATTAAGGTGCAAGAAATGCAAACTAGACGGATCCTAAGAGTGTTTGGATGACCTCATTTAAGGTTCCCAACAAAACACTCACTATCCTAAGGGAAAATTGCCTAAAATTATTACACACAAATGGAAGTAGGGTGACCTATTGGAGGCTCCCAAGTTACTTCTAATGAAAGGCCTTTTTGTTACAAAATTTGAAAGCAAAGCAAATTGCCAATTACAAAATTACGAAAAAAGTCCTTAATTGTGGTGGCTATTCTTTCTTTGGTGTTTCACTCAATTTGGTGTGCTTCTTAGTCCAATAGCTCTTAAGGTGGCTGGCCCCTTGCTTCTTGACTCAAATTCTTCAAGGTATAGCACCAATCCTCCATTCCAATTCCTATATGGCAACTCACAAGCAAGGAAACAAAGAGACAAGCAATAACCAAAGATAAAAAAAATGAAATGAAAGCTAAACCAATAGAGATTTAACAAGACAAATTTTCAAGGATTATTCAACAATTAAAGCAATGAAAAGCACACAAAAGCAAGCTAGGACTCAAAGAGAAACCTAGAATGGCTCAAGAGTAGAGTAGAAAAACTAAAAAAAGAAAAAGAAAAAAAGACTCAAGAAACCTCTAGTTTTGGCACTTGTTTTCACAATAATTTTCAATTGAAGTTTCAGAACTAGGATTGGTATAAAATAGGCACCAATTATAGAACAAATTTTAAGCCAAAACAACAAGCACACTTCCCTTTCACTTTTTTTTTCCTGGACACTGATTTTTCTGCCAACTTGTGTGATTTTTCTTATTTTTTACTTTAATCCAAATCGCTTGGTTCTATAATTGGTGTAGATGTCTAGAAAATTCAGTAAAAATTTCAGCTCAAAACATGTAGTGACCAATTCCCAGTAATTTATACAAGTTCGTATGTTCAAGCTGCCAGCACCAGCGATTTCAACCTAGAAATCAAGAGTGGTGTTTATGTTGCTTAAGGTTTGGATAGTTACAATTTGTGTTTGCCTATGCTCAATTATCTTGAATAACACAATTCAAGAGAGCTTAAGACTTATTTGATTCACAAATCCAGCCACAACTCAGCACCATAACTCAACTTCATCAAAGGCATCATGTAGGAAACTTAGAAAACAAAAAAAAAAAGAGTTCAACAACAAGACTACTTCTAGGAATTGATTTAGAACATGTTATGAACTAAATAACATGCATGAATTAGACTCAAAATTCAAAAGATAGGCTAAGAATGACAAGAATACATGAACAAATGTATCTAGAATTCAATCAACAAAATAAAAATTCAACACAAACTTAGAACATAATGTGACAATTACTATGACTAAACATGACTCTAAGACAACATGGATTAAGTGATTTACACTTAGATTTTTGTGTTTTTTTTTTCTAATCAAGATTTTGGAAGAAAATTTAGATCTAAAGGTTCAGCACAATAATATTATGAATGAAAATTGATAGAACCTTGTTAGTGTTTAGCTCTACTGAGCTTTAAAAGATTGGCTAAGATTTTGTTAAAACATAAGCACTTAGACAATGAAGGAAAGCTGGAGTTGTTGCACATGATGTCCAACGTTATGTCAAGGAATGAGATCGGGCTGCACAATGCACAAGACAAGATAAAATGTCAAATGAAGAATTGAAGTTGCAGGATTCACGATGTCGGATACAATGTCCTGACATCCTGCCCGAGAATACTGGAGTTGCTGTACAATGCAGGATAAAAGTCAAGTGCAGAAGTGAAGCTGCAGGATCCACGATGTCGGACACGATGTCCTGACATCCAGCCCGAGAATACTGGAGTTGCTGTACAATAAAAGTCAATTGCAGAAGTGAAGCTGCAGGATCCACGATGTCGGACACGATGTCCTGACATCCGGCCCGAAAATACTGGACACATAAATCTGTTATATATTTAACAGATTATTGTGCAGTTAGCAAGAGATAAGAAGATCTATCTTTAGGAACGAATTAAAAGATCATTATAGTTCGAATTTCAAAGTAGAAGAGTTCGTTCAGGGATTAAAGATTAAAGATTCAAACTAAAAGATCAAAAGTTATCTTTTAGTTCTTTAACTGCAGATTTTCAGGAAAGTGATAGATCTCATCCAGCATCAAGAAGTTGCAGCCCAGAATCGTACACGGCTATAAAAACATGGAGGCTGCACGAGTTCTGTACGAAGTCCGGGATTGAAGAGTTATTTTGTGAGTTTTGGGACTTGAGTCTTTTGTGAGCCACCTTGATGGTACCCTAGCATCAAGTGTTGGACCTATGTGTGTAGAGTTGATCTCTTGTGTGTAGAGTTGATCTCTTGTGTCTAGAGTTGATCTCTAGTGTGTAGAGTTGATCTCTTTTGTTCAGAGTTGATCTCTGGTGTGTCTTTGACTTAATTGTAAACACGGGAGTGTGAGTGAGAGGGAGTGAGCGGAGGTTCTCATATCTAAGATTGGGTCTTAGGTAGAGATCGCACGGGTAGTGGTTAGGTGAGAAGGTTGTAAACAGGGGCTGTTAGACCTTGAACTAACACTATTGAGAGTGGATTTCCTCCCTGGCTTGGTAGCCCCCAGATGTAGGTGAGGTTGCACCGAACTGGGTTAACAATTCTCTTGTGTTATTTACTTGTTTAATCTGTTCATACAGACACACATAAACTGCATGTTCTGAAGCGTGATGTCGTGACATCCTGTACGACATCTGTCCCCAGTATCAGAATTTCAATTGGTATCAGAGCAAACACTCGAAATCACAGAGTGAGATCTAGGGAGATAAATTCTGATGAACATGGAGAAAGAAGGCGGACCAGTGAACAGACCACCAATTCTCGATGGAAGCAACTATGAATATTGGAAAGCAAGAATGGTGGCCTTCCTCAAATCACTGGATAGCAGAACCTGGAAAGCTGTCATCAAAGGCTGGGAACATCCCAAGATGCTGGACACAGAAGGAAAGCCCACTGATGAATTGAAGCCAGAAGAAGACTGGACTAAAGAAGAAGACGAATTGGCACTTGGAAACTCCAAAGCCTTGAATGCTCTATTCAATGGAGTTGACAAGAACATCTTCAGACTGATCAACACTTGCACAGTGGCCAAAGATGCATGGGAGATCCTGAAAACCACTCATGAAGGAACCTCCAAAGTGAAGATGTCCAGATTGCAACTCTTGGCTACAAAATTCGAAAATCTGAAGATGAAGGAGGAAGAGTGTATTCATGACTTCCACATGAACATTCTTGAAATTGCCAATGCTTGCACTGCCTTGGGAGAAAGAATGACAGATGAAAAGCTGGTGAGAAAGATCCTCAGATCCTTGCCTAAGAGATTTGACATGAAAGTCACTGCAATAGAGGAGGCCCAAGACATTTGCAACATGAGAGTGGATGAACTCATTGGTTCCCTTCAAACCTTTGAGCTAGGACTCTCGGATAGGGCTGAAAAGAAGAGCAAGAACTTGGCTTTCGTGTCCAATGATGAAGGAGAAGAAGATGAGTATGACCTGGACACTGATGAAGGTCTGACTAAGGCAGTTGTGCTCCTTGGAAAGCAGTTCAACAAAGTGCAGAACAGAATGGACAGAAGGCAGAAGCCACATGTCCAGAACATCCCTTTCGACATCAGGAAAGGCAGTAAACACCAGAAAGAGTCAGATGTAAAGCCCAGTCACAGCAAAGGAATTCAATGCCATGGGTGTGAAGGCTATG
Organism: Glycine max; assembly: GCF_000004515.6. Taxonomy (NCBI): domain Eukaryota; kingdom Viridiplantae; phylum Streptophyta; class Magnoliopsida; order Fabales; family Fabaceae; genus Glycine; species Glycine max. The sequence continues at coordinate 27,661,161 of NC_038245.2, read as the reverse complement.
GACACATCATAGCTGAATGTCCCACTCATCTCAAGAAGCAGAGGAAAGGACTTTCTGTATGTCGATCTGATACAGAGAGTGAACAAGAAAGTGACTCTGACAGAGATGTGAATGCACTCACTGGGACATTTGAGTCTGCTGAAGATTCAAGTGATACAGACAGTGAAATCACTTTTGATGAGCTTGCCACATCCTATAGAGAACTATGCTTCAAAAGTGAGAAGATTCTTCAGCAAGAAGCACAACTGAAGAAGGTCATTGCAGATCTGGAGGCTGAAAAGGAGGCACATAAAGAGGAGATCTCTGAGCTCAAAGGAGAAGTCGGTTTTCTGAACTCTAAGCTGGAAAACATGACAAATTCAATAAAGATGCTGAATAAAGGCTCAGATACGCTTGATGAGGTGCTGCTGCTTGGAAAGAATGCTGGAAACCAGAGAGGACTTGGATTTAATCCTAAGTCTGCTGGTAGAACAACCATGACAGAATTTGTTCCTGCTAAAAACAGGACTGGAGCCACGATGTCACAACATCGGTCTCGACATCATGGAACGCAGCAGAAAAAGAGAAAAAGAAAGAAGTGGAGGTGTCACTACTGTGGCAAGTATGGTCACATAAAGCCCTTTTGCTATCATCTACATGGCCATCCACATCATGGAACTCAAAGTAGCAATAGCAGAAAGAAGATGATGTGGGTTCCAAAACACAAGGCTGTTAGTCTTGTTGTTCATACTTCACTAAGAGCATCAGCTAGGGAAGATTGGTACCTAGATAGCGGCTGTTCCCGACACATGACAGGAGTCAAAGAATTCCTGCTGAACATTGAGCCCTGCTCCACTAGTTATGTGACATTTGGAGATGGCTCTAAAGGAAAGATCATTGGAATGGGAAAGCTAGTTCATGATGGACTTCCTAGTCTGAACAAAGTACTGCTGGTGAAGGGACTGACTGCAAACTTGATCAGCATCAGTCAGCTGTGTGATGAAGGATTCAATGTAAACTTCACAAAGTCAGAATGCTTGGTGACAAATGAGAAGAGTGAAGTTCTAATGAAGGGCAGCAGATCAAAGGACAATTGTTACCTATGGACACCCCAAGAAACCAGCTACTCCTCCACATGTCTATCCTCCAAAGAAGATGAAGTCAGAATATGGCATCAAAGATTTGGACATCTGCACTTAAGAGGCATGAAGAAAATCATTGACAAAGGTGCTGTTAGAGGCATTCCCAATCTGAAAATAGAAGAAGGCAGAATCTGTGGTGAATGTCAGATTGGAAAGCAAGTCAAGATGTCCCACCAGAAGCTTCAACATCAGACCACTTCCAGGGTGCTGGAACTACTTCACATGGATTTGATGGGGCCTATGCAGGTTGAAAGCCTTGGAGGAAAGAGGTATGCCTATGTTGTTGTGGATGATTTCTCCAGATTTACCTGGGTCAACTTTATCAGAGAGAAATCAGAAACCTTTGAAGTATTCAAAGAGTTGAGTCTAAGACTTCAAAGAGAAAAAGACTGTGTCATCAAGAGAATCAGGAGTGACCATGGCAGAGAATTTGAAAACAGCAGGTTCACTGAATTCTGCACATCTGAAGGCATCACTCATGAGTTCTCTGCAGCCATTACACCACAACAGAATGGGATAGTTGAGAGGAAAAACAGGACTTTGCAAGAGGCTGCTAGGGTCATGCTTCATGCCAAAGAACTTCCCTATAATCTCTGGGCTGAAGCCATAAACACAGCATGCTACATCCACAACAGAGTCACACTTAGAAGAGGCACTCCAACCACCCTGTATGAAATCTGGAAAGGGAGGAAGCCATCTGTCAAGCACTTCCACATCTTTTGAAGTCCATGTTACATCTTGGCAGATAGAGAGCAAAGGAGAAAGATGGATCCCAAGAGTGATGCAGGAATATTCCTGGGATACTCTACAAACAGCAGAGCATATAGAGTATTCAATTCCAGAACCAGAACAGTGATGGAATCCATCAATGTGGTTGTTGATGATCTGTCTCCAGCAAGAAAGAAGGATGTCGAAGAAGATGTCAGAACATCGGGAGACAATGTAGCAGATGCAGCTAAAAGTGGAGAAAATGCAGAAAACTCTGATTCTGCTACAGATGATTCAAACATCAACCAACCTGACAAGAGACCCTCCATTAGAATCCAGAAGATGCACCCCAAGGAGCTGATTATAGGAGATCCAAACAGAGGAGTCACTACAAGATCAAGGGAGATTGAGATCGTCTCCAATTCATGCTTTGTCTCCAGAATTGAGCCCAAGAATGTGAAAGAGGCACTGACTGATGAGTTCTGGATCAATGCTATGCAAGAAGAATTGGAGCAATTCAAAAGGAATGAAGTTTGGGAGCTAGTTCCTAGGCCCGAGGGAACTAATGTGATTGGCACCAAGTGGATCTTCAAGAACAAAACCAATGAAGAAGGTGTCATAACCAGAAACAAGGCCAGACTGGTTGCTCAAGGCTACACTCAGATTGAAGGTGTAGACTTTGATGAGACTTTTGCCCCAGTTGCTAGACTTGAGTCCATCAGATTATTACTTGGTGTAGCTTGCATCCTCAAATTCAAGCTGTACCAGATGGATGTGAAGAGCGCATTTCTGAATGGATACCTGAATGAAGAAGTCTATGTGGAGCAGCCAAGGGGATTTGTAGACCCAACTCATCCAGATCATGTATACAGGCTCAAGAAGGCTCTCTATGGATTGAAGCAAACTCCAAGAGCTTGGTATGAAAGGCTAACAGAGTTCCTTACTCAGCAAGGGTATAGGAAGGGAGGAATTGACAAGACCCTCTTTGTCAAACAAGATACTGAAAACTTGATGATTGCACATATATATGTTGATGACATTGTGTTTGGAGGGATGTCGAATGAGATGCTTCGACATTTTGTCCAACAGATGCAATCTGAATTTGAGATGAGTCTTGTTGGAGAGCTGACTTATTTTCTGGGACTCCAAGTGAAGCAGATGGAAGACTCCATATTTCTCTCTCAAAGCAAGTATGCACAGAACATTGTCAAGAAGTTTGGGATGGAGAATGCCAGTCATAAAAGGACACCTGCACCTACTCACTTGAAGCTGTCAAAGGATGAAGCAGGCACCAGTGTTGATCAAAGTTTGTACAGAAGCATGATTGGGAGCTTACTATATTTAACAGCTAGCAGACCCGACATCACCTATGCAGTAGGTGTTTGTGCAAGATATCAAGCAAATCCTAAGATAAGTCACTTGAATCAAGTAAAGAGAATTCTGAAATATGTAAATGGCACCAGTGACTATGGGATTATGTACTGTCATTGTTCAGATTCAATGCTGGTTGGGTATTGTGATGCTGATTGGGCTGGAAGTGCAGATGACAGAAAAAGCACTTCTGGTGGATGCTTCTATCTGGGCAACAACCTTATTTCATGGTTCAGCAAGAAGCAGAACTGTGTGTCCCTATCTACAGCAGAAGCCGAGTATATTGCAGCAGGAAGCAGCTGTTCACAGCTAGTTTGGATGAAGCAGATGCTGAAGGAGTACAATGTCGAACAAGATGTCATGACATTGTACTGTGACAACATGAGTGCCATTAATATTTCTAAAAATCCTGTTCAACACAGCAGAACCAAGCACATTGACATTAGACATCACTATATCAGAGATCTTGTTGATGATAAAGTGATCACACTAAAGCATGTTGACACTGAGGAACAAATAGCAGATATTTTCACAAAGGCTTTGAATGCAAATCAGTTTGAAAAACTGAGGGGCAAGCTGGGCATTTGTCTGCTAGAGGAATTATAGCAGCTACTGCAATCTGAACGTGCCCAAACGAATCACTTAACATTAATAGCACGTTCACCACAAAGCAAATTCGACCGTTGCTTCACACGCCCCTCTACATTCTTCATTCAAATTTATATCTGCTTGGCATTCGTGTTTTTACCAGCATTTCCCAATAACCTTCTGAGATTTACGAAATCATTCCAAACGCTCTGCTTTTCCATGGCTACCTCACCAAAAGAAACTTCCGCTTCTGGTTCACCCGCTGTGCCATCATCTCCGCACCAGGAACAACCGGAATTCAACATCCAACCCATACAAATCATTCCTGGTCAAGCTTCTGTCCCTGAGAAACTGGTTCCCAGAAGACAACAGGGAGTGAAGATTTCTGAAAACCCTAGCCTTGCAACAAGTCCTAGGGAAGTAGATACGGAGATGGACAAGAAAATCCGCAGTATCGTGAGTAGCATTCTGAAAGATGCTTCTGTTCCTGAAGCTGATGAAGATGTCCCAACATCGTCCAACCCAAATGTTTCTGTGCCTGATGTCAAGAAAGATGTTCCAACATCTTCCGGTCCAAATGTTGAAGTACTCTCTTCCCCCAGCAAAGAGAGATCAACAGAGGAAGATGATCAAGCGACAAAGGAGACCCCTGCACCAAGGGCACCAGAACCTGCTCCAGGTGACCTCATTGACCTGGAAGAAGTAGAATCTGACGAGGAACCCATTGCCAATAGATTGGCACCAGGCGTTGCAGAACGATTACAAAGCCGGAAAGGGAAAACTCCCATCAAGAGGTCTGGACGAATCAAGACTATGGCCCAGAAGAAGAGTACTCCAATCACTCCTGCCACATCCAGAAGAAGCAAGGTTGCTATCCCCTCCAAGAAGAGGAAAGAAATTTCCTCAGCCGATTCTGATGATGATGTCGAACTAGATGTCTCGACATCTAAGAGGGCCAAGAAATCTGGAAGAAAGGTGCCTGGTAATGTCCCTGATGCACCATTGGACAACATCTCTTTCCACTCCATTGGCAATGTTGAAAAGTGGAAATATGTGTATCAACGCAGACTTGCGGTTGAAAGAGAACTGGGAAGAGATGCCTTGGATTGCAAGGAGACCATGGACCTCATCAAGGCTGCTGGACTACTGAAGACAGTCACCAAGTTGGGAGACTGTTATGAAGGCCTAGTCAGGGAATTCATTGTCAACATTCCCTCTGACATATCAAACAGAAAAAGTGATGATTATCAAAGAGTGTTTGTCAGAGGAAAGTGTGTTAGATTCTCCCCTGCTGTGATCAACAAATATCTGGGCAGACCTACTGATGGAGTAATAGATATTGATGTTTCTGAGCATCAAATTGCCAAGGAAATCACTGCAAAACGAGTCCAGCACTGGCCAAAGAAAGGGAAGCTTTCAGCAGGGAAGCTAAGTGTGAAGTATGCAATTCTACACAGGATTGGTGCTGCAAACTGGGTACCCACCAATCATACTTCCACTGTTGCCACAGGTTTGGGTAAATTTCTGTATGCTGTTGGAACCAAATCCAAATTTAATTTTGGAAACTATATTTTTGATCAAACCGTTAAGCATTCAGAATCATTTGCTGTCAAATTACCCATTGCCTTCCCTACTGTGTTGTGTGGCATTATGTTGAGTCAGCATCCCAATATGTTAAACTACACTGACTCTGTGATGAAAAGAGAATCTCCTCTATCCCTGCATTACAAATTGTTTGAGGGGACACATGTCCCAGACATTGTCTCGACATCAGGGAAAGCTGCTTCAGGTGCTGTGTCCAAGGATGCCTTGATTGCTGAACTCAAGGACACATGCAAGGTGCTGGAAGCAACCATCAAAGCCTCCACAGAGAAGAAAATGGAGCTGGAACTACTGATCAAAAGGCTCTCAGAGAGTGGCATTGATGATGAAGAAGCAGCTGAGGAAGAAGGAGAAGCAGCTGAAGAAGAAGAAGAAGCTGCTGAGGAAGAGGAAGATGCAGCAGAAGAGACAGAATCAGATGATGATTCTGAAGCCACCCCATGATCATCAGACCCTTATTTTTGCTTTTCACTTTTATTAGCTTAAGGGGCATGTCCCTTTGAACAATTGTTTACTATGGGTCTGTAATATTTGCACATTAATTTCATGCATCCTACTTTTGCCAAATTATGTCTAAAAAGGGGGAGTAATAGTATTATGCTTGCTATTATGCATGATTATGTTGAATGTATGATGTATGGCAGTAGGATAGTAGGATACGATGTATGCATGATTCATGATCTTGAGGATACGGTGTATGCATGATTCATGATCTTGAGGGGGAGTTGTATGAATATGATTTTGAGGGGGAGACTGCTGCTGATGATGAATGATGTAAGCTACTAGAAGATGCTGCAGTAAGAGCATGAAGACAGGGGGAGCAGATAGCGGATGTCACATGAGATGTCTCGACATCCTGGAAAAGACTAGTAGCTGATAGAAGATGCTGCAGTAAGCATGAAGACAGGGGGAGCAGAAGCAGAAAGCTGATGTCACGAGAGATGTCTTGACATCCTGGAGAAGACTTGTAGATTTGCAACTTGAAGAATTTCCGCTGTGCTTGATTACTCTGATAATGGAAGTTGCTGATCCCACTTGCATAACTGCTCGTACCTGCTCAGGAAGTGTCTAAGTATGTTTTAGACAAAATTTGCCAAAGGGGGAGATTGTTAGTGTTTAGCTCTACTGAGCTTTAAAAGATTGGCTAAGATTTTGTTAAAACATAAGCACTTAGACAATGAAGGAAAGCTGGAGTTGCTGCACATGATGTCCAACGTTATGTCAAGGAATGAGATCGGGCTGCACAATGCACAAGACAAGATAAAATGTCAAATGAAGAATTGAAGTTGCAGGATTCACGATGTCGGATACAATGTCCTGACATCCTGCCCGAGAATACTGGAGTTGCTGTACAATGCAGGATAAAAGTCAAGTGCAGAAGTGAAGCTGCAGGATCCACGATGTCGGACACGATGTCCTGACATCCAGCCCGAGAATACTGGAGTTGCTGTACAATAAAAGTCAATTGCAGAAGTGAAGCTGCAGGATCCACGATGTCGGACACGATGTCCTGACATCCGGCCCGAAAATACTGGACACATAAATCTGTTATATATTTAACAGATTATTGTGCAGTTAGCAAGAGATAAGAAGATCTATCTTTAGGAACGAATTAAAAGATCATTATAGTTCGAATTTCAAAGTAGAAGAGTTCGTTCAGGGATTAAAGATTAAAGATTAAAGATTCAAACTAAAAGATCAAAAGTTATCTTTTAGTTCTTTAACTGCAGATTTTCAGGAAAGTGATAGATCTCATCCAGCATCAAGAAGTTGCAGCCCAGAATCGTACACGGCTATAAAAACATGGAGGCTGCACGAGTTCTGTACGAAGTCCGGGATTGAAGAGTTATTTTGTGAGTTTTGGGACTTGAGTCTTTTGTGAGCCACCTTGATGGTACCCTAGCATCAAGTGTTGGACCTATGTGTGTAGAGTTGATCTCTTGTGTGTAGAGTTGATCTCTTGTGTCTAGAGTTGATCTCTAGTGTGTAGAGTTGATCTCTTTTGTTCAGAGTTGATCTCTGGTGTGTCTTTGACTTAATTGTAAACACGGGAGTGTGAGTGAGAGGGAGTGAGCGGAGGTTCTCATATCTAAGATTGGGTCTTAGGTAGAGATCGCACGGGTAGTGGTTAGGTGAGAAGGTTGTAAACAGGGGCTGTTAGACCTTGAACTAACACTATTGAGAGTGGATTTCCTCCCTGGCTTGGTAGCCCCCAGATGTAGGTGAGGTTGCACCGAACTGGGTTAACAATTCTCTTGTGTTATTTACTTGTTTAATCTGTTCATACAGACACACATAAACTGCATGTTCTGAAGCGTGATGTCGTGACATCCTGTACGACATCTGTCCCCAGTATCAGAATTTCAAACCTAAAATCAACACAAAAACAAGATTCAAGAGTAGATCTACAAAATTTGAACCATAGAAATGCAAGAACAAGTGTAGATCAAAGATTTAATCAGTTTATTTTTTTTTTAATCTAGTCTAAACAGCACCAAACCACAACACAATGGAGGATATACATGGAGAATAAGATGAAGAACAAGGAATTATAGAGAATTCATCGAACAAAAAGATAGAGGAAGCAAAAGAACATCACCTAGATGAAGATGCTCTTGATACCACATGTTGTAAGCTCCATTGGAGCTTGTAGGCCTAGGATCTTCTTCATCAATGGATTCCTTTGCTTCTTGGAAGATGAATGGCAGCGGAATGGAGAAGGAAGAGAGAGAGGAGATGCCACTTCAATGAGAAGATGAGTCTAGAAGAAGCTCACCACCATAGGAGGCCATGGATAAGAGCCTGGAGGAAGAAGGAGATGAATGAACGGAGAGGAAGAGAAGAGCACGGAATTTTATGCTCTAAAAGAGCTCTGAAATCTGAAGTTTAATATTCAAATGATCAAAGTTCAAAAAATGCACACACATGACCTCTATTTATAGCCTAAGTGTCACAGAAAATTGGAAGGAAATTTAATTTCACTTGAATTTGAAATTGAATTTGTGGAGCCAAACATTGGAGCCAAAATTTCACTAATTATGATTAGTGAATTTTTGTTATGGTTCAGCCCACTAATCCAAGATCAATTCTAAGATTCTCCACTAAGTGTGCTTAGGTGTCATGAGGCATGTAAAGCATGAAGGACATGCACAAAGTGTGACTATATGATGTGGCAATGGGGTGTAGTAAGCAAATGCTCACCTCCCCCTCTAAAATTTAATTGGATTGGGCTTCTACCAATTCAATTAAATTTTATTTCCCAACACACACATCAAATATTCACTTAGTGCATGTGAAATTACAAAACTACCCCTAATACAAAAACTAGTCTAGGTGCCCTAAAATACAAGGGTTGAAAAATCCAATATTTCTAGGGTACCCTACCTACATTATGGAGCCCTAAATACAAGGATAAAATATAATGACATCCTAGTCTAATATGTACAAGGATAATTGGACTCAACCTTGGCCCATGGGCTCAAAAATCTACCCTGAGGTTCATGAGAACCCTAGGGCCTTCTTCAGCAACTCTAGCCCAATCCTCTTGGAGCCTCTTGCTCATGGCTCTAGTGACTGGTCCCTTCATAGGGAGGATTGCATCAGAACATAAGAACATTAAAGAAAGAAGGGGAAACAAAAATGAAAAAGGGTCATGATAAATATTGCACAAAGATTCAATGGCTTAACTCTCTAACAAATGTCCCCAGTGGAGTCGCCAACTGTCGCAACCTACCCTTCGGCAGGAGGGCGAGGCTAGATTCAAAGGTGCATCTTCCATAAAAGAAAACACGTGGGAGTCGCCACCAACGTTTATTCAAGGAAAATGTTAGAAAAACCAAAAAGGGGTCTGCGAATCTTAAGAATAAGGGTTCTGGAGTTGTTTACGTGTGACAAAGGTATTAGCACCGCACGCGTCTGTCACAAGGGACAACAGCCTTTAATCGAGTGTGCAAAATCATGACTTCAATATTTATTTATTTATTTTTCCTTTTTTATTCTTTTATTTTTTGGGGTCGACAAGAGTGTTGCGCTTTCTCCTACGTATCCTCATGTTGATTTCATCTTGGTTTCAGTTATTTAGTTTCAATCTCATTCAAAGACGATTTGTGATGTAAATGATCGATCAAAACTCAATTTAAAAGAAGAAAAGAGATTACTGATGGTAGAAGAATGAGATGAAGATGTGCAAAGCAACAAAAAGGACCCCTAAGGGTGCATAGATTGTATCCAAATCCTTAAAATAAATACTAACCGGTTGACGAACAAAGAACACTGAATGAAGAACAATGTAAAAGCCAATTATGGTCGCAATTTGGTAGCGCCTCGCCCTCATTTTTCTCTTCTTTCTTGCTTTTATCTTCAAATTTCATTGAAACCTTTCAATGTTTGAAAATTGACCATTTTCTTCAGCCCCCCCCCCCCTCACGCCTATTTATAGGAATTGGGGGGGGGGGGGGGTTGGTGGATCTATAGCTCGCCCAGGCGAGTTGTTGCTTCAACTTGAAGTAACCTTGCTCGCCCAAGCGAGCTGGTTATTTCACCCCTAAGCTATTTGGGGTCCCAGGCGAGCTAGGGGTCAGAAAAAGCTTTAAAATGACCCTTTTGCTCTCCATTTTGGGTATTTTCCGCATTCTTTACCGAACATCGAATAATCTTTCATCTTGCGTGGCTACTAGTGTCGAACAACTCAATTCAGCTAGCGAGAATCAAAATGTTAGCAAATGATAGTCCCCGGACGAAATTAGGGTGTGACATATAGCATTTAAGTAGTGTATTTAAGACTTTCATTTAGTACTCTATGTCTGAGATTCTTTCATGTAGAAAACATTCTCCTAGGATCTGTCAAAGTCCTATGAAGAAATAAAGAAGCCCATGGTTTTAAAGATGTTGATCCTCATCAAAGGGCATGCTATATTGTTGCAGATTTGCTATGATGAAATTAGTGATTTCCTTGCTGAAGTACAAGACACACTATCCTATCAACATGAACTTTGCATGAAGAATGTACATGCATTTAATGCAAGCACTAAATGCCTCAACAAACTCAAGGCCTCAGACGAAGAACAAAGTAAAGAATTCAACCATTAAGAGATAATGAATACTTGGAGATGAAATCTATATATAGAAGAAGCATTGAAGAACCAAGACATGAATCATTTTTTCATTCTTTCTTGTAAATCTTTCTGTAAATTCTTGTAAAGATACAAAGCTCTCAAGACACCTTGTATACCTTGAGAGAAAAGACCAAAACTATTGAGTGATATATCCATCTATAAGATGTTCACATGGTTTAGTCGGTGTGCAAAATTTCAAAAAATCTTGTTGATTCTTTATAGCCAGTAGTGGCTTGGTAGAAAAAAAAATATTGGTTTTAAGTCAAGCTTGAGGTAGAGCTTGCAAGTGTAAAAAGTCAAAAGTGGCAATGAACAATACTTGTAACTTTGATTAGTTAATGAAAACTTGGTGGGTTGCCAAGAATTGGACGTAGTCTCGGGTTTGAGATGAACCAACATAATTCTTTGTGTGCTTCTCTCTTTTGTTTTAACTGACAAAGGGTTTGAATTTGCTTTTGGATTTAATATCTTTTTTGTTTTACAAAGGAAAATATTTTTATCATTGTCTAATAGAGTTTGATCTCTAAGTGTTTTAGGTCTTTTATATCAGACAATAAACATGTTTTCAACAGTAGAAAAAGTTTTAGATCTCTAAAAACACAATTCAAGCCCCTTTTCTTGTGTTATTTGCTTCTACAATTTGGTATCAGAGCTCAGCCTTTAAGGGTTAGGCACTTAACAATGTGCAGAGGAAAAGATCTAGATGGCAGATAATGATGAGGACATAACCAAGAGCAAGGGCAAAGATCCACTCGAAGGACTCGGAGGACCTACGACAAGGGCTAGAGCAAGGAAAGCCAATGAAGCTATTCAACAAGTGTTGTCCATAATATTTGAATACAAGCCCAAGTTTCAAGGAGAAAAGTCCAAGGTTGTGAGTTGTATCATGGCTCAAATGGAGGAGGACTAAATGGCACCACTTTGTCTCAATTTTAGAGTGTTTAGTTTGTATAAATAATGGCCCAATCCTTGTAAAATTGGCTGACCAAAAATATGTTTTGGGTTAATCAACTAAAAGGGCTCTAGTTAGGTTTAGTTCAAGTTGTAATATGGGCCCAATTGGAAACCTAGGCATCAGCCTTTTGGGAGACCAAATGGTGGCTGACTTGATGGCTGTTGGGGGTGACTTTTGGTTGCCACAATTTCAGTTACACTCAGCCATTAAGTTCTTTAATTCCCTAGGTTAATGGCATTAAGTTCTTTTAATTCTAGGTTAGTGGGTCATTACTAAAATCTGATGTAAAGCTTCTATATAAGCTTAACCATTTTATCAATAAACTCATGTTGAGTTTTATTCAGAAAATTAGAGTTTATCTCTTTTATCTTAGTCAAGGTAAGTTGTTTGGTCAAAAGAACTTGTGTATGTACAATCATGGCCTCCATCATGTCCTCATTTATACATTTCATTCTAAAATTCAGAGATTTATGCAAAGATTATCACTCACGGCTAGTCATTCACTCACAGAATAAGGTCACATTCTCATCAGTTTTGGTTCAAGCTTTTCTTTCTTAATCAATCTGTCTACTGACTAACAATTCTAATTGTAAGTTCACATTCTTGTTCTTTCTTTGTCTAACATACAGACTTGCCCAAACTCATGAAAGGAAACACAAACTCCATCACAATCATGCCCTCAATTCAAAACGAAAACATACATCCATTTTTCACAAAAAGATAAAAGTGTTTCATTGCCATGTCATAAAAACAAGTCAAATTGTTCAAAATGCTTTAGGGTGAGCAAACTAATTACCCATAAATAAAACTAGCAGTATATATAGACATAAAGGAAATACTGTATGAAAACCAAAATTATAATAATAATAAATCAAAAAGCAAAAAGTATCGTCAGGAATCAAAATTCCTTTGACTGGTCCTATGTGTCCTGTGTCTGACCATCCTCCTCATCTGTCAGCTGAAGCACTAGAGTAGTGGGAGGAGAAGTGTCCACAGCTAGGACTGGTGTAGTTGGGTCCTCTGGCATCTGTAGAAGAGGAGTGGAGGAGTCTGCTGCAGGCTGACGTGAGGGTAGAGTTACCACTGGTGCAGAAGGCTCTGAAGTAGCCTCAAGGGATCGCTCAAGAGTGGTAACAGCTACCTATCTCACCTGTGTCTCCTTTGCCTCTTATCCTATATCAAATGGCTCTGGGATGGTGGCCTCAGATGACTCATCCTCCATATGCTGAGGTACCTGGGTTGTGGGACCTTCGTCTTCCTTATGAAGAGAAGGTTGGGTCCTGGGCCAGGCTACCATCTCATTAAACTACTCTACTGTAGGAATAGAGTCTGGAGGTGCCATCATCTGTAAACTCTGTAGTAAAATGATATGTCCCTGATGAATGCTTTGGAGCATGGCTTCAAAGCGCTAAGAATTTGTCTGAGCTGGGATAGAAGGGGCTGCTGAAGTGGATGCTGGAGTAGGAGCTACAGAAGTAGAAGGAAGCTCAGTTAGCCTTTCCCTCGCCCTCCTAGCCCCTCGAATAGAGACTATTAGATCCTCGGGGTTCCAACAGTTCTTCCTGATGTAGGCCAGGTTAATGACCGGGCTTAGGCGCTCGAAGGTAAGGCTGTCAGAGACAACCTCTCTAGCTTTGCATAATGCGGTGATTAGAGCAGGGAACCCAAGTCTAGAGGTGTTAGACTGGGCTATAAAGGTCATCTGACCAGAGATCAGTGCTCCTATGTTCATATCCAAGTGAGAGACTAGGCTAAAGATCAGCCTAGCTCTATCAACTGTCAAATCAGAGGTATGTGATGTGGGGGCCAAGTTGGAGTATGAGAGGACACTCCAACTTTGGCGTCATACTCAATTCAGTATACAAGCGTGTATAGCCCTAATCTTAAACTAATTCTAACAAAACATAAAAACCCTAAAAATCTAAAGCTACAGTTTAAGTCTTCTACCCTAAAGTTAAGACATGAAAAAGAGAAAAAGAATCAAGGAACTTACTTAGATGGTGTATAATTGATGCTTCAAAGTCGAAAATGCACACAAAAAGCACAAATGCAAAATGTGCAAATTTTTGGAGAGAGAGAATGCAAAGATGAAGTTTCCGAAATCTGGCTAATGTGAGTGTAACTGCTGTTACACTCACTTAAGCAGCTTTTCGATACTTTTGCTTAGCGGACCGTTGCGCTAAGCGAGCAAGAGAGACGTTTGGTTTCTCAATAAGGCTCGCTTAGCGAACCCGTGCGCTTAGCCGACATTTCAAAATCAAAATCAGTTTTTTTTTTAACAGAGACTTGGCTTAGTGCGAGGGTGAGTCTGCTTAGCAAGGTCTACAGATTAGAAAAGTTGCAACTCTCGTTAAGCCTGGCTCTGGCTAGCTTAGCTAAAATGATGCATCTTAAGTACAAAGGAGCATGCGCTTAGCTACGAGGGACTCGCTTAGCGCTCACATTGCCGCAATGAATCTCGCTTAGCTACCATGACTGGCACTTAGCATCATGGATCTCAATTAAGGCCGTAAGGAATTGCACTTTGTGACAATAGGTCACGCTTAGCCACGGATAAGTTATCGCTCAGCGATAAGGCTGAAGCTTAGTTGAATTCAGATCGAATTTAAGTTAGTTTAGCTCAACCATGGCTAGCTTAGCGGATCAAATCAACCTCAGGTGCAAGGCTTGGGCGCTAAGCACTTGAGACTCGCAGCTTAGCGCATGAACAGAGATGCGCTTAGCGCGAGGCTTGCGCTTAGCGAAAGGACTGTTTATTTTCAAAAAATATTTTTCTAAGTTATTTTTCAGTCTTTTTTCCTTGAAATTGAAACCCTTATGTTAAGCATTCAAAGATTGGTTGATATACTCCTATGTACAAATTATATAGCAAGTTCCAAATGATTTAAATTCATAAAAAAAAACAAAGATAACAGAATTTAAAACTGGGTTGCCTCCCAGGAAGCGCTTCTTTAACGTCATTAGCATGACGCTTTTACCTCACTGGGTGATCTTATGTTTTGGTTCCTACTTTCAGAACCTATTGACCTCCTTCCATTACCTGTAAGCAAACATTGTGTTCTGGAGCAGGCTTGTCTTCAACAAACAAATCAAAATCAAATTTCTAATCTTCAAAACCTAGCTCCAACTTCCTCTTCCCCATATCAACTATACAGCTTACGGTCAACATGAATGGTCTTCCCAATATTACAGGGATGTCAGTATCTTCAGAGATATCCATTACCACAAAGTCTGCTGGGAAGATAAAATTTTTTACTTTGACCAAAACATCTTCAATCACTCCATATGGCCTGGTAATGAAGCGGGCAGCTAATTGTAAAGTCGTTCGAGTGGGCATTATTTCCAACTCTCCCAATCTTCTGCACATGGAGAGTGGCATCAAATTAATACTGGCTCCCAGGTCAATAAGAGCTTTTCCCACATTGACTTCTCCAATTGAACAAGGAATAGTTACACTCCTAGGATCTTTATGCTTGGGTGGAAGGATCTTCTGGATCACAGCACTGCAATTTCCTTCCACTATGATGTTTTCCAAATGAATATATTTATGCTTCCTTGTTAACATATCTTTCAAAAATTTAGAGTAGAGTGACATCTGCTGTAAAGCTTCTCCGAAGGGCATGGTTATTTCCATTTTCCTGAAAATATCTAAAAATCTCACCAGATGACGATCTTTTTCTTTCTTGGAAGGTACCACGGGGTATGGTACTTCCACACCTTCATCCACAGCTTTTTCACTCCTATTCTTCTTTGCATTCTTATTATATTTTTGTTTTTTTCATTTTCTATTTCTTTTTCTTTTTCTTGGTCCTTCAATTCTTTATTCTTGACCATTATTTGTTCCTCTTTTTCTTGATTACTTTCACCTCTCACCTCATTTTTCTTGCCATCAGTACTTTTCTTGTCTGCAGTTTTCTTTTCGTGCACAACACTATCCTCATCCTTAACCTCCACAAACCTTTTACTCCTTGTCATCACAGTTTTGCATTCCTCCTTGGGATTCTGTTCTGTATTTGCCATAACGTTGTTGGATGACTTGTCAACTATCTGTTTGGCTAGTTGTCCCACCTAGACTTCATGGTTCTTTAGTGCTGACTCTGTGCTTTTATGATTTGACATTGTTACCTGCATAAACTGAGTCAAGGTCTCCTCCAGCTTAGTAGTTCTCTGGAATATGTTAGGTCCTTGTTGGATTGGCTTGTTTGAAGGCCCACTCTGGTCTTTGTTGAACTGATTGCCAGGGTGTGTCCTCCACTGTCCTTGTTGATTATATGGACCCTGCTGGAAGCCTGAAAATCCTCCTTGAGTATACCCTTTTCACTGTTGATTTCCCATATAATGAATTTCTTGAGTGTTTTCTTCAGTGGGAGTACATTGGCTTGTTTCATGAGCCTCACCATAGATGGTACAACCTGTAACCTGCAAAATAGAAGAGTGTGTAGGTTGACCCATAGACAACTTAGTTGGCAGCTTACCAAGTGTTTCTGTTAAAATTTCCAATTGCTTAGAAAGCAACTTGTTTTGTGCCAATAACGCGTCATGTGATGATAGCTCTATCAAGCTTTTCTTCGTGGGTTGGTGGGTTCTGTCTCGTAGAATGGCATGATCATTGGCTGACATGTTCTCAATTAGCTCTGTTGCTTCTTTCGGGGTCTTCAGTTTTATCTTTCCCCCTACAGAAGCATCTAACAGTTGCTTGGTTTGTGGTCTCAGCCTATCTATAAACATATTCAATTGGATTGGCTCGGAAAACCCATGAGTGGGAGTTTTTCTTAACAAGCCTCTGAATCTCTCCAATGCTTCACTCAGAGATTCATTAGGAAACTGATGAAATGAAGAGATTGCAGCTTTCCCTTCTACAGTCTTGGACTCTGGGAAGTATTTCTTTAGGAACTTTTCAACAACTTCTTCCCAGGTTTTCAGACTATTTCCCTTGAATGAGTGGAGCCACCTCTTGGCTTCTCCTACCAATGAGAATGAGAAAAGGCTGAGCCTAATAGCTTTGTCTAGTACACCGACAATCTTAACAGTGTTACATATTTCAAAGAACGTTGCCAAGTGTGCATAGGGGTCTTCATTAGGTAATCCTTGAAATAAGTTCCCCTGTATTAAATGAATTAAGGAATGTGGATAGTTGATGTTGTTAGCTTGCACTTCAAGACGTGCAATGTTGGTAAAAAATTATGGTACTGAACTACTTGAATAATCCTCAAGGGTAATCCTCTGGTCATGCTCTTCTACCATGGTAATGGCTTCATGTAATTAAGTGGCAGATTCCCTTGATGATGGTGAATCAGGTGATAATAAGTCGGAGAAATGAATCTCCTCCTCAAGAATGGATGCAACTGTTCAGTTTTGCAGAAGTTTCCTTCTCATCTCAGCCCTATTCCTTCGCAATGTAGCTTCAATTTCTAAGTCCAGAGGAACTAAATTGCCTGTGGGAGATCTATGCATATACAATACTAACAGAACAACGGTTATCCAGTAAAACAAGAGAAGACAAATAGAAATTATGAATGAATATTCACAAAAACAATCGAAGAATAACAAATAAAGAATAGACACCTAAAAACGAGCTAACTTCCCAAATAAAAAGAAGTTCCCCGGCAACGGCGCCAAGAACTTGTTCGGCTTCCGGCAAGTGCACCGGATCGCACAAGTAGTATAAAATGGTAAGTACTGAGTATCGAACACTCGGAAAACTTGTGTTATTTGGTAAGCTATTTCAGCAAATAGGCGTCTAGTGTGTAAAAGTAAGTTTGAATATGAACAACTGTAAAAACTATCTATGCAAAAAGAAAGAAAATCATGCGAGAGAAATGATGTGTAAAAACAAGTAGAGAACATGTTGGTCTTCCTAATAGGTGCCTGATGTTAAAAAGATATTCTCTATCTAAGAATGCTTATGTGTTCCTATGGTGTCTCCTAAGATACTAAACCCCGATTTTTTATGATAGTTTAGCCTAATCCTGATTAAGCATCGTTCGCAGATTCCTCTTGTAAGACTAAACTTAACCAGGACCACATTAAGACACACATACTCAACTAACTTATCGCACCCTGATTCCTCGTGAAAGCACGACAAATCAACCCTACACTATCAAGGACTCTAGAGTTAGACCAAGTTCCACTGTTGAATGACCATAAAAAAGCATGCATCTATGTGATCAAGGTAAAGGCATACTGGAATGAAAAGCATATAGCACAGAGAACACACAAAACATCATTAAATAGATAGAAATATATTTACATCAGGTACCTACAGGGAAGATCCAATAGAGGATTTAGCTTTCCATACCAAGAAGCCTTCTTAACAACAAAAAGAAGAGCAAGATGAAAGATTGAAAAGATACAAGTGGTGAGGATGTCTCCTTCACCTCTAGGATCTCACAATCACTCACAAATTCATCTTAAGCTCTCAAACCAGCTCCTGCTTCATGCTCTGGTCTCTGCAGATCTTCACACAACAAAATCTCTCAAAACTCTCTAGAACTTGGACCTTTCTCTCTCTAGAAACCCTAGACATGCAAAGCTCTGAATCCCAGTCCAAACTCCCTTCACAAAATCTGATTTCAGGCTTAAATAGGTAGCCTTGTTCGTGCTCGTGCGCTTAGCGCACATTAGTGATTTTTGGCTTAGCGCGCCTTTCTCGCTTAGCGGATGAAATGAAGCGGTGCGCTTAGAAAGATGAAGCGGTGTGCTTAGTGAACCTGTACAGCTCATCTTTTTCTGGATTCTTCCTCGCGCTTAGCCTAGGAGTGTTGCGCTTAGCGGATGCTCGCTAAGCCAGCAAATTGGCTTAGCGAGAAGGTGAAAACAGCCTTTTCCGAAGCTTTCCTAATTAACCTGAAATTGAAAGAAAATGATTATTAAACACACAAAATGAAAATACTAAGTATTTATTACCTATACTTAATAGAAAATACTTATAACATTACAAAATAACCATAAATTTGGAGAGTTTGATACAATTTATACAAGTTTTATACACAAAAGTTAGTTGTTTTCACCGACTAACAATGGACTGTGGCTTGTAACGTGGCCAATGGTTAGAAGGGCCATGAAATTTGAAACAAGGATCTTCAATGTAGTGTTGCATCAAGTTTTTTCACATAATTCTTTTCCTTTTTCAATTTCTGTATTATATTTTCTCTTTTTTCTTTTTTTTTTTCATTTGTTCCCATTTTCTTGTTGCTTTAACCTAAAGCATTGGCTAAGTAAAACTTGATGCAATCATTTGTTGATTTGTAGTGTAAGGGTGATACTAAACATAGACTTTATTTTAACAAAATTTCAAACCTCAATTTGTTATGTTGTAAAAAGCTAATTTCTTTTACTAGAACCAACCTCATTGATCTTTTATTCTTTTCTTTTTAGCATGACAAACAAACTTTATATCCAATCATGCATTGATGGTGCTCACATAATACTTTTTGTGAACCTGGGCTATTCCTCAGTAAAAAATTAATAACTAATCCCTCAAGATATTATGATCTATTTAAGGGACTGACCTATTTCAATAGATGTTTTTTCTGTTACGTCTGGCTACATCCAAGTCATATCAGATTATACTAAACAATTAAATCTTTAAGGTTTTGATGTTAAAAAAGTATAAATTTTATGTGTTAACCCTTCAAGCTTAATTTATAGGTTTATTAATCTCTATGAGATACAAGAAGAAAGCATGAACAGAAAGGCTTTGGATGATAGCTAAAGTATTAGTCATTGGACGATACTGCCTCAGCGTCAAGTCCTAGGAAGACAAGTGCTTTAGCACTTGGCTCATAGTACAACCGCAGTGGAACAACTACTTGATCCTCATGTACTAAAAGTAATCATCAGAAAGTAACGTCCATAGGTTCAATAAGCAATTTGTGTCATAGCACATACAAGGGAAGAGTTAAATTGTCTTGTCTTGACATTCTCAATTCTTTTTATCTTATGTTGTTAACATTATATTTGATTTGTACACTTAAAGTTAGCTCTGAGCATAAGGAGACATTGGCAAGTTGTACTTCTCTGAAGATATGTTGAAGAAAATGTTTGTGGTCCACATACTCTCTCTACACAACAACAAACTCATGTGAAGCACCCAAGCTATTAGACAATGACTAGTTGGGATCTCTTAATCGATCAAAGCTTTGAAGTCTATATAAAGCTTCAAGATGTGATGTAGCTCCTTGTAGAGCTTGTAGGCCTCGGATCTTCTTCATCAATGGAGTCCTTTGCTTCTTGAAGATTAATGGCAGTGGAATGGAGATGGAAGAATGATGATTGGAGATGCCACTTCAAGGAGAAGATTAGTCAAGAAGAAGCTCACCACCATAGGAAGCCATTGATAAGAGCTTGAAAGTAAGAGAAAAGGAGTGGAGGGAAAGGGAGAGAAGGAGCACGAAATTTTATGCGTCAAAAGTAGTCTGAACTTTGAAGTTTAATTCTCAAATGATCAAAGTTGAAAAAATGCACACACATGACCACTATTTATAGCCTAAGTGTCACACAAAATTCGAGGGAAATTTGAATTTCTATTCAAATTTTACTTGAGTTTGAAATTGAATTTGTGCAGCCAAATTTTGGAACCAAAATTTCACTAATTATGATTAGTAAATTTTAGCTATGGTTCAGCCCACTAATCCAAGATCAAGTCCAAGATTCTCCACTAAATGTGCTTAGGTGTCATGAGACATGTAAAGCATGAAGGACATGCACGGAGTGTGACTATATGATGTAGCAATGGGGTGTAGCAAGCAAATGCTCACCTCCCCCTCTAAAATTTAATTGGATTGGGCTTCTCCCAATTCAATTAAATTTATTTACCAACACACACATCAAATATTCACTCAATGCATGTGAAATTACAAAACTACCCCTAATACAAAAACTAGTCTAGGTGCCCTAAAATACAAGGGCTGGAAAATTCTACATTTCAAGGGTACCCTACCTACATTATGGAGCCCTAAATACAAGGCCCAAAAATAATGAAACCTTAATCTAATATGTACAAAGATAAGTGGGCTTATACTTAGCCCATGGGCCCAAAATCTACCCTAAGGCTCATGAGAACCCTAGGGCCTTCTCTTACATCTCTGGCCCAATCTACTTGGAGTCTTCTATCCAATGCACTTGCAGGGTAGGATTGCATCAAGATGAGCTATTAAATACTATTTGTTTTAAGGCTTGTTTGGGGTGGTTTTGAGTTTTTGATTTTTAGGTTCCAAATGCAATTTTCTAAACAAAATGAGTTTGACAAAAATGGAGCTAAAAAGATTTTTAAATCATTTTCGAAACACTTTGTCATTGCCACCACCATCACCACCAATACTACATTTGTCATTTACACCACCACACCATTGCACCATCACCATCATTATCACTGCCATAACTGGCTGCCTCCACCATGCCCACCGACACTACTACCACCACCACTATCGTCATTATCACCACCATTGACACTGACATCACCTTCACCACCAGCATTGCTACCACCACCCCCATTAATGTCAATGCCATTGTCGTTATCACCATCACCTCCGTCATCGCCACCACAAACACCACCAATGTTGTCACAACCACCGTCACTTGGTCCCACCATCATTGCCATCAACATCACCATCACTACCACCACCACCACCACCACAACCATCAATGTCACCGCCACCGTCATTGTCACCACCACTACCAACAATATCACCTTTGTCATTGCCACCACAACCATCGCCAATGTCACCAACACTGCCACTACCACCCCCACCATTGTCCCTACCACCACCATCACCATCACCACCGACATTATTACCATGACCACCACTAATACCACCTCTGTCACGACCACATTATCACTGCCACCTCTACCATCACTGCCACTACCACCATGACCACCATTGATATTTCTATCGTCGTTGTTGTCGCTGACATCACTACCATCACCATTGTCGTCACCACCAAACAAAAGCACTCTTAAAATAATTTTAATACGATATGAAACTTTCAAAATGAGTTTATTTGAAACCAATCATATTTAATTGGTTTAATTTTTTAAAACAAAAACTAAAAATTAGTTGTTATTTTGAAATTTTTGTTTCCTAAAATTGAGTTTTACAACCTCAATGTAAAAATAGTATTATTTTAGATCATCAATAGCAAGAAGTCATGTTATATTTTAATTAATTCAAATACATTTATGTGGACTCATTTAAAGGAGTTAGAATGATCAAAATTTAAAGAAGTAAGGTTCTCTCATTTAGGTCATACCCTAATTTCGTCCAGGGACCATCTATTTGGTGGGATGCGACCTTCTCTTGACCACTTCGAGGTACTTGACACCCATCGTTAGGCAATCTGTGAAATTCCGTGACATGTCGGGAGTCGAAAAGAAGCGTTAATGGGCAATCCGTAAAGTTCCGTAACATTTCAGAGGCCAAAGAGGGGACGGTTGCATAATCCATAAGGTTTCGTGACATTACGGAAAGAAAACAAGTATTGTTACGTAATTCGTAAAGTTCCGTAACGTTACGGAAAAAGAATCAGCAAAAAAAGCCAAAGGGGGTGTATTTAGTAAACAAGGGTGTGCAAATAGCAATCAGGCCCACTTGGGCCTTCCAGGATGTTCCAACAGAAGGCGGTGCCTTCTGGTGGAAGCAACCCAGCTCGCCTGGGCGAGCTGGACGGCAATCACCTCCCTTTTTTCCCCTATAAATAGGGTAAGGAGGGCAGAACAAATTCGTTCAACCCTCCTGGTATCTGAGATTCACTGAAAATTAGTGAGAAAAATTATTTCCGTGAAGAAAATCCAAGCTGAGGCGCTTCCGTAACGCTTCCGAGACGTTTCTGTGGGCGATTTTGCGAAGGATTTCCACCGTTCTTCATCATTCTTCGTCGTTCTTTAGTCTTCAACCGGTAAGTTCTCGGAATCGAACCTTTCAATTCATTCTATGTACCCTTAGTGGTCCCCACTTGTTTCGCGTGCTTTTATTTTTATTTCATTTGCTTTCCGTAACCCCTTTTGACGTGCTTTAGTCATTTATTTAAGTCATTTTCTCGCCTAATAAAAAATAAAATAAATTTCCACCGATCATTTGAGTTGTGTCGCAACGTGCCCTTTTGCGGGCAAGCGAGGCGAGGCTCACGGGTGCGCTTCCCAAAGGAGGAAAGATGCGCGGAGTCGCCACTAACGTTTATTTGTGGAAAACGTCGGAAAAATCGAAGGAAACCGGTCAAAATGAAAATTCTAAGTTCGGGAGTTGTATTTACGTTTGAGGAAGGTATTAGCACCTCTCACGTTTGTCTCAACGGACAACAGCCAATTTTTAGAATTGTGGAAATTGTATTACCTTAACTTTTATTTCTTTTTATTTTTTGAGGTCGACAAAAGCGGGGCTTTTGCTCCTACGTACCCTCCATCGAAGAGGAAATCAGACCTACGTAGTTCTTTCTTAAGAGTGAATCAAGCGATTCTTTTGACTTGAAAGGTGATCATTTTAAGGCGTTGGACCTTAAAAATGATCCATTTACTTGGTAAGGAAAAACTGAAATGATAAACTTTCAAACTCTTTTTAGTGACCTTTTTGTGGACGAGCTTGACTAGGCGAGTTGGTTTTAGCCTTAGTTTCACTTTAGTTATTAGTCAATTCAATTAAGAATGAGAAATCCCAAAGAGAAAACGTCCGATTGATTTTTTCGCTTCATTTTACTAAAAGGTATTTTTTGATTATTATATTATTATTTTACCTCTTTTTTTTATTTCCAACATGGTTACGGCAAGACCGAACGGTCGGAATTCATTTTAACAGAAATTAACGGATGATACAATTCAAATGATCGGTGGAAATTTATTTTTATTTTTAGATTAGGCGAGGAGCGACTTAAATAAATGACTGAAGCACGTCAAAAGGGGGTATAAAAAACGAATGAAAACGGGAATGAAAGTACATGAAACAAAATATGGACCACCACGGGTACTAGAATGAATTGAAAAGCTCGGTTTGAGGTACTTACCAGTTGAAGACTGAAGAAAACGAAGAACGAACGATGAATGTCGAAGAACGGTTGAAAATCTTCGCGTAATTACTCATGGAAACGTTACGGAAGCGCCTCGGCTTGGATTTTCTTCACGGAAACAATTTTCCTCAGCAATTTCGAGAGAATAAGAAATGCCAAGAAGGCTGAACCCTTTTCTTCTTCACTCCTCCCCCTATTTATAGCAAAATAGGGGAGGAGCTTGCCACCCAGCACGCCCAGGCGAGCAAGGTTGCTTCCTCCAGAAGCAACGGCCTTCTGGAGGAAGAAACTGGAAGGCCCAAGTGGGTCTGATTGCTATTTGTACCCCCCTTTTTACTAAATGCACCCCCCTTTACTTTTTTTGGTAATTCTTTTTCCGTAACGTTACGAAACTTTACGAATTTCGTAATGATACTTATTTTCCTTCCGCAAGGTTACGAATCCTTACGGATTATGTATTTAGTCTTTTTTAGCTTTCGAAGAAGTTACGGAAACTCACGGATTGCGCAAAAACACCTCCTTTTGATTTTCGTCACATTATGGAATTTCACGGATCGCGTAAGCCTGCTTCCTTTTGATTTCCGACACGTCTCGGGACTTTACATATTGTGCAACAAAGGACACCAAGTATCCCAAAACGGCCAACCAAAGGTTGCATGTCATCAAGTAATAATCCCCGGACGAAATTAGGGTATGACAAGTTGTAACATCTTTTAATTTCTGTTAGAATAAAATCTGACCGACACTACTAGAAAAAGCTTATTTAACATCGGCGGATTAACATCGGTTTTGTCAAAAACCAATGTGAATGTAAACACGGTGGCATAATTGTAAATAATGTGTATTTCTTAACATCGGTTTTATGGAAATCGATGTTAACGAAGTGACTCCAACATCGGTTTTCAAGAAAACCAATGTTAATGAAGCGACATTAACATTGGTTTTCATAAAACCGATGTTAACGTCGCTTCGCTAACATCGGTTTTGAAAAAAACTGATGTTATAGTCGATTTGTTAACATCGGTTTTCAGAAAACCGATGTTAACATATTATCAGTTAACATCGGTTTTATTCAAAAAAACCGATGTTAACATTGACATCAATTTGTTAACATCAGTGTTTTATTGAAAACCGATGTTAAACTAACATTTTAAATTGTATTTGACACGGCCTATTTTGCTCGCGCTCCCTTCTTCTCCGTTTACCCTCTCGCGCTTTCTTCTTCTCTGTGAACCCTTTCACGCTCTCTTCTCCATTGCATTGTTAACATCGAAGGTTGTTGCTCTGTATTACACTGAAGACCGTCACAGGTACGCTTCGTCTACCTATGTTGTTCTATTGAACTAAAGAGCATGACCGTGCTAGGTCTGTTTCTGGAACTCGTGGTTAAGATAAGGACCTTTTTTGGTTTCTGGTGCAAGGATTGGCGAATTGCTGGTCACCTGAGGTACATTTGACTGGTAGTACATGGTGTTTGTGGTCAGCTGAGGTACATTTCACCTGAGGTACAATCTCGCCGGCATTGTCGCTGTTGTGTTCGAGGTAAGCTTCATGTCTTCATTGTAAGTTTGTGCTTCCGTGTACGCGGTGTTTGTGTTCTTTGTTCTTATAGATTGTTAGTTAGTTTCTTAATTAGTTACTACTACTAGCTAGGGTTTGGAATGCAGGTAGTGTTGCTTGGAAAGCTGTGTATCCATTAGGTTCTGCTCACTATTTTCGTTAGTTGCTTCTCCTTGCATCAAAAGGTATGAGCTCCTTGTTGTGTATCCATTAGGTTCTGCTCTCCGTTTCCAGCAATGTACTGAATGTGGATGAATATGAATCTTTGTTGTATGTTCTAAAAATCTGGTAGCTGCCTCAATTTCTTGAATAACATCTTTTGTTCTTGTATGGTTTTTATTTTTTGCACAGCAAAAATCAGTAGTATTATATATAATACAGTACTAGGTGTACTGAAGAGAGGATTAAAAAAATACAAGGCAAAATTGTGGTCCACTAGTTGCCCCATTGCTGCTCCACTAGTTGGTGGAACCCCTTGTCCTTCAACCACCAGTCCATAACCCCTTGTCCTCCTGCTGTAATTGATTAGTTTATGGAAATAGAAGTTGTTGATGTCCCCCTCTTTTATCCAGTTTTTAGTTAGTGTTTTTTTTTTCACTGCAAAAATGAGATAGTATTAATAAAGCTTCAGTACTAGGTGTACTGAAAATAATAGATAATTACAAAGGCAGATTCTGCCAAACCCAACTACAAAAATATAGCCCAATAAGAGAAATGTGCACTGTCCCTGCCATAACATAGTGCATTCCACCCTCCATATTTGGATATCAAGACTCTAGCCCAGAGCTGATTCTGATTGTTTGCCAATTCCCACCCCCATTTAGCAGGCAAGGCTTCATTAAAGTTGGACAGGTCTTTAATCATGAGCCCTCCTTTGTTCATGGAAAGACACACAGAGTCCCAATTAACCCAGGCAATCTTGGCTGCCTCAGAGCCTCCTCCCCATAAAAACTTCCTCTGGATAGATACTACCTTATGCACCACTTTTTTAGGAATTTTAAAGAAAGACAATAGGTAAATAGGAAGGGCTGTTAAGACAGAATTGATGAGGGATATCCTGCCTCCCATAGATAGGCATCTCTGCTTCCATTTTGCTACTTTAGTTTCAAACTTGCTGATGAGAGGCTGCCAAACATTCCAACTTTTAGAGGTCGACACACTGGAATTCCAAGGTAAGAAAAAGTAAAAGTGAAATTAAGGTTAATAATTAATATAAATGTAAGTCGGGGGGGGGGTGTTTGCATTAAATGTTAAAGTGTTTTATGTATGGGTGCTGCTGGAATATTAATTACCCAGCATTAGCAACCCGTTTTTCTTTTCTTTGTTTATTCAAAGTGTGAGGGGGCTGAGGAGGTTGCAAGGAGGAACATGTAGCCCGCAGCTTTGGCTTTAATATTGACATAAATGTACTATCATATCAACAAATATAAATAAAAGAATAGCATTTCAGTTGCTATAAATGCTGATTTAAATAGGCTTGTGTGTATGTGTGTGTGTGTGTGTGTGTGAGTGAGAGAGAGTTTTCTCTTTTTGGTATAATGAAAGTAATAGAAATTTGAATTTCTGATTCAATTCACATCCCAAGCTCTTATACAATTAATCAATTGTAGTGGCTTAAATGGCTTGAGTTATAGGAGTGTGTAGCAACTTGTGTTTTTTTTCAGACCAGCTGTTGTAGTTTTTTGTGAAACAAAAAAAATACACAAGTTTATTTCATAACAATGAAATTGAACTGTTAAATTGAATTTCTTTATTCTTTATGAATTTAGCTCCTCTAATTAAAGCATGGACTGTACTTTATAAAACAAAATTACAGAGTAATACCTATTGATTATATAATCAATAGTTAAAAAAGTAATGGACCATTTTCAAAAGAAAAGTAAAGTCTTAGTACACCTTTCACTTCTCTAGAGGTTAACATATTCCTACTTCAAAGGATTTCTCCTTTACGTAATTACTTCATATACATTCTTGATTGAGCCCAT
Source organism: Glycine max (assembly GCF_000004515.6). Taxonomy (NCBI): domain Eukaryota; kingdom Viridiplantae; phylum Streptophyta; class Magnoliopsida; order Fabales; family Fabaceae; genus Glycine; species Glycine max. Next base: position 27,634,160 of record NC_038245.2, on the reverse strand, counting down.
TTGTCTAAGTCCAACAAGCCTTTCTTAACTCCTATATCCTCAATATTTATGATCTAAGTCCAGTACATTCCCTTTCTGATTACATAAAGGCATCTTCCAGATTAGAGGACCACTGATTGAAACGTGTATCAAAATCTTTTTCCACTGCTTTAAGCCAGGACCATAGAAGAAGAAGTGCTTCATCCATCAGCTTGGTTGCGTTAAAAGTTTGATTATCAAATACCAGCTTGTTTTGTGTTGCCATATGGTCCTTGTGAGGGCTATCCACCAACAGCTCCATCTCATATCTTTTGATCGTGTAGCGTTCCTTATAGTATGCTACATAAAATGATCTTTGGGTTCTTTGGGGAAAGCACCCACTGACTTAACCCATGAAAGTGACTCCCACCACAAGGGGAGGACCTTGCTGTAGCTGAAGAAAACGTGTGTTGCATCCTCCTCAGAATTGTTGCATAGTGGGCACATTGGGTCAGTTATCTCCACTTGTCTCCCTCTTAGGTTCAGCTTCGTTGGTAAGCGGTCTTTGATGAGTCGCCAGGTAAATATCTTTGGCTTAGGTGGTATCTTAAGCTTCCACAGAAACACAAAACTCCCATCCACTAGATCCCCCCTTATTTCCTCCATCAGAAACTTGTAAGCAGTGTTGGTTGAATAAATACCACTCGAATGTTGCTTCCAAATCCAAGAATCTGCTCCATGTTGTTGAACTGATATCAGTCCCGTTTCCTCTCGGAATTCTGCAGCCATTGAAGCTTCACTATCGAATAGGTTTCTCCTCCAATTGAAATTCCATTCCCACCCTTCCTCCTTGTGGCTTCCCATGAGGCTGATAGTTTGTTGTTGTTGGTTAGAAACTTGATACAGCGTAGGAAATTTGTCCATTAAAGTTTTGTCCCCCCACTAACCATTTGTCCTCCCAAAATCTGGTCATGTCTCCACAACGCACCTTCCACTCTATTTGATCTTTTATTTTTATTGACTCCTCTATTTGATTGAGCTGCCTTAGGGCCACACCTATAAATAAAAAAGTGAGATTTGCATGCATGGATTTGCTTAGATGGATCGAAGTTGGATCAATCAAAGTCGCATGAGCCCAGAATATGAGGATGGTGTCGAGCAGTTTTTGCAATTTGCTTTAGAAAGAGGTCGACCAAATGAAGAAGGAAAATATTATTGTCCTTGCATCAACTGTTTAAATGGAAGACGACAACTACTTGACGACATACGAAACCATCTATTGTGTGATGGGATGAAGAAGAATTACACGACGTGCATATGGCATGGTGAAGTGACTGACATGTAGAGTGGGTCCCAATCTGAACCGTTTGATGTAGAAATGGGAGATCGCATGGAGGACATGATTCGTGACCTTGGACAAGAGTGTTTTCAAGAAGCACACGCCCCTGTGTATGAAGGATTGCAGAGTGATTCAAAGAAGCCTTTGTATACGGGGTGCAAGAATTCCTTAACCCTGTTGTCTGCGGTGTTAAGTCTGGTTAATGTGAAGGCCAGGTATGGATGGAGTGACAAAAGTTTCACCTCACTGCTTGAGGTAGTGCACACAATCTGCTTCCAGAGGACAACACACTGCCTAAAAGTTACTATAAGGCGAAGAAGATACTGTGTCACATAGGTATGGAGTATCAGAAGATTCATGCTTGCCCCAATGATTGCATACTCTATAGGCATGAATTCCAATAAATGTCCAAATTCCCTATGTGTGGGACTTCACGGTACAAAGTGAAGGATGATGAGGAAAGCAATTATGATGAAAAGTCACAAAAGGGCCCGCCAGCAAAGGTTTTGTGGTATATGCCTATCATTTCAAGGTTTAAGTGTCTTTTTGCTAATGATGACGACGCAAAAGACCTTACATGGCATGCAAATGGAAGGCTTTCTGATGGACTGGTCCGTCATCCGGCTGATTGCTCACAGTGGAAGAAGATTGATGGTTTGTATCCAGATTTCAGGAAAGAGCCAAGAAATCTTAGACTTGGTCTAGCCAGTGATGGAATGAATCCATATGGCACCTTAAGCACTCAACACAGTTCATGGCCAGTTCTGCTAGTAATGGAATGAATCTATTTGCCTCCTTGGTTGTGCATGAAGCGAAAATACATGATGTTGTCTATGATGATATCGGGCCCAAGACAGCCAGGAAATGGCATTGATGTTTATCTAAGTTCGTTGGTTGAAGATCTGAGAAAGTTGTGGGACGAGGGAGTTGTAGTGTTTGATGCGTTTCGCAAGGAGACCTTTGAAATGCGTGCAATGCTTTTTTGTACCATTAATGACTTTCCAGCATATGGGAATCTCAGCGGTTACAGTGTTAAGGGTCATCATGCATGCCCCATCTGTGAAGAAAATACAAGTTACATACAACTTAAACATGGGAGAAAAATTGTGTACATTAGGCATCGCCGCTTTCTAGCACCCAATCATCCTTACAGACGACTGAAAAAAGCTTTTAATGGAAGTCAAGAGCATGATATTGCGCTGATACCGTTCATTGGTGAGCAGGTATATCAGCGGGTTCAACACCTGAATACTGTATTTGGGAAGACCCAAAAAAAGGACAAAAGTCAGAGTTGCATATGGAAGAACTGGTCCATTTTCTTTGATCTTCCGTACTGGTGTGATCTTGACGTTAGACATTGTATTGATGTTATGCGTGTGGAGAAAAATGTTTGTGATAGTGTGATTGGGACGCTCCTTAACATTCAAGGCAAGACGAAGGATGGCTTGAATACCCGTCAAGATCTAGCTGATATGGGTATACGATCACAGTTGCATCCAAGGTCTGATGGGAAGAAAATTTACTTGCCCCCAGCCTGCCATACTTTGTCCAAGAATGAGAAGATAAGTTTTTGTCAGTGTCTTCGTCGAGTGAAGGTTCCACAAGGATACTCTTCAAATATTAAGAGCCTTGTGCAGTTGAAGGAGCTTAAGCTTGTAGGGTTAAAGTTTCACGATTGTCACGTGCTCATGCAACAATTGTTAGCCGTGGCTATACGAGATATCTTGCCAAACAAAGTCCGGTTAGCGATAACTCGTCTGTGCTTTTTCTTCCATACTATATGTAGCAAAGTCATTGATCTAGTCAAGTTTGATGAGTTGGAAAATGAGGCCGCAATTATACTGTGCCAGTTGGAGATGTATTTTCCCCCCGCTTTCTTTGACATCATGATTCACTTGATTATGCATCTGGTTAGAGAAATCAAATGTTGTGGTCCTGTTTATCTACAGTGGATGTACCCGGTTGAGCGATACATGAAGATATTAAAAGGGTATACAACGAATCTATATCGTCCAGAAGCATCTATTGTTGAGAGGTACATTGCAGAAGAAGCCATTGAATTTTGTTCAGAATAGTTAGAGAAAGCTAAACCTGTTGGGCTTCCTGAGTCTCGGCATGATGACAGAGTAGGTGGTAAGGGTTCAAGAGGACTACATGTGATCACTCCAAGTGTAGAAGATTTGTTACAAGCTCACTTGTATGTCTTGAACAACAGTAATGAAGTTTTGTCATACATAGTTAAGCATGAAGCTTTAGTCAAACAGAATAATCTGAAAATGTCAAAGAATTGGGTGTTGAAAAAGCATAATAAGACTTTCTATGATTGGTTTAAAGATACAATCTTTGCAGATGAGAATGCTTCAGAAACTTTAAGAAAGCTAGCAGATGGGCCTAAAAGAAATGTTATAACCTGGCAAGGATACGACATAAACAGGTATTCATTTTACACAAAAGCACAAGATGACAAAAGTACAATGCAGAACAACGGGGTCACCTTAAGGGTTGAATCTCAACACTTTGCAAGTGTCAATGACGCCAATCCCTGGGTAGCTTCCATCCCTTACTTTGGGTTCATTGATGAAATTTGGGAGCTTAACTATGTGAAATTTACGGTATGTGTTTTCAAATGTAAATGGGTTGACAGCAACACCGGTGTGTGCACCGATGATATAGGATTTACATTGGTAGACCTAAAGAAACTTGGTTACCACAATGACCCTTTCATCATGGCAGAACAAGCTAGACAAGTATTTTACGTGCAAGACCCTTGTGATGAACGGTGGTGCGTGGTTCTGCAGGGCAAAACAATTGGTGTTAATGAATCCATTTGCCTCCTTGGTTGTGCATGAAGCGAAAATACATGATGTTGTCTATGATGATATCGGGCCCAAGACAGCCAGGAAATGGCATTGATGTTTATCTAAGTTCGTTGGTTGAAGATCTGAGAAAGTTGTGGGACGAGGGGGTTGTAGTGTTTGATGCGTTTCGCAAGGAGACCTTTGAAATGCGTGCAATGCTTTTTTGTACCATTAATGACTTTCCAGCATATGGGAATCTCAGCGGTTACAGCATATGCATAAAACCATGGTCTATATTTACTTCTAAGATTGTTAGGGGTAAAAAAGACCATGTCCATAAGCCATAGCCTTATACTATTTATATTTACATATTAGCAAAAAGAAACAGTAAAATCTGAAGGACAAATAGTTAAGAAAGTTATTCATTAGCTGCAAATATCCTTCCTTCCTCAAGTGCAAGCTTCTTGCGTAGCCACTCTTGGTGCTCAGAAAATCCCAAAAACAAACCCCTCTTATTACTAGCTATTTTGAATTCTTTAGTTCCTGAATGTACAACCTTCAAATTGTTGCTCGTTCCCCTCTTTGTTTTCTGCAAAAAAGAAAATCAATATCAAAGAAAACATGGATGAAGTCCTAAGGATGCCATGTACATGTGTATTTCTGAAGATATAGTATTTATATTCCATCAAGCATACATTGACTGTTGATTACATGTAATAGACTTTTTATAACATGGTTGCCCCAAATCACAATTAAAAAGCACAACTACCAATCTTTCGAAGTCCTTTGGTTAATTTGTCTTGTCTCCTTCTGTGGTGGGGTTTTGTTTAATAATATTATACTTTTTCCTTCCAAAAAAAACTTATGACTGATCCTCTTTTCATTAATCCTATTTTGTATGTTATTGTATAAAAGATCATGGGTTCTCCACCTGCCTCCACTCCTCCCCATCCTCCTTCTCCTCCTTCTCCTCCTCCTCCTCCTCCTCCTCCTCCTTCGGACGCATCGGCTTCGCCGTCTTCCATGAAGCAGACACGCAAAGTTGCACGTCTACGATCATTGTCCACTAGACCACCTGGTGCTGAGAGACCAGTGGTGCATCTTGATCCTGCTACCGGGAAGGCCGACGGTCCCCACATGAAGAAATTAAGAACATATTTGGGGATTGTGGCGCGCGATAAGGTGGACATCACCTACGAGAACTGGAAAGAGGTCCCTACTACTCAGAAGGACCTGATTTGGGAGGATATTCGGGTATTTCTCTTTTCTTATTTGATTTTGTTTAATTAATAGCCAAAAAATACATTATTGAAACAAATAAACTTTATTTGATGTTGTCAGGCGGAATTTGATATCCCAGAGGCTTCTAACAGTAGGACGAAAAGGAAGTTACTATAGACCGGGGGGGAGAGATTGAGGCAGTTAAAATCAGACCTCACGAGGAAATGGGCCCTAGCAGCCGATGAGGACGGTGTCGAGGACACTGTCTGTGAGAAATATGGCATAAGCAAGGAAAAGTGGGCCCAGTTTTGCCAGACTCGCAGAGACCCTTCTTGGGAGGTATGTTCCTTGCCATTTAAGTTGTTTTTCATATTAAACATGATGTTGTTATACTTCATTCTACCCATTTCAAACATTATTTTTTAATTTTTTCAGGATGTGCGCAAGAAGGCACAGGCCATCCAGAAGCAGAATACTGTCCCCCATGTTTTGTTTCGTGGGGGTTATGATTATTTGGAGCAGAAGCTCCTGGCTGAGAAGACGAAGAAGAAGCTGGAGGAAGCTGCACAGTCAGGAAGCGTTGATGGCGTCATCGACCCTCCATCCCCGGTCAAACGCCACGTGAAGTGGAAGATGGCCCGCACGAAGAAGACAGGGGAGATGACGACTGAGGCCGCAAAGGAAATTGCTGAGAAGATTGTAAGTCATTTTCAACTAACCATTACAATTATGTTTCAATATTTTGAGAATGCCATGTACCACTATGTGTTTTCTGTGCAGGATTCGTTTGAGGAGCAGGCCACACTCGGATCGTTCGTCCCCCATGGACGTCAGGATGTTCTCGCCGCTGCTATTGGACGTCCAGAGCACCCTGGACGTGTCCGTGCTGTTGGAGCCGGTGTCACCATCAAGCAATACTTTGGATCGGCTCCACGGACGTCCCGTAACGCTTCCTCCGTGCCTCCTGACGAATTACAGCAACTGACCCAGCAGATCAGGGACCCGCTAGAGGAGTCCATCACAATGAAAGTGACGAGGCAGGTCATGGCATCCTTCAGCCAGCTTCAGTCGCAGATGCAATCTCAGGGACTTGCAGTGCCTCTTAAGCCTCTGGTTGGTCCCTCCGGTCCTCAAGTGAGCACAAAGGGGAGTTGTGTTGATCCCTCAAGAAACGATCCTGAGACGGGTGACTCTGACAGGTGCGACTTGTACATAGAAGCAGATCCTGACCGCCTGGTTGCCATGGGGAGAGTTTATGAGGGATCCACTGTTGTTCATAGCACTCCTTTGTTGCCTGGCCAAGTAAAGGTGAGTGTGGAGGAGGTTACAGATTCAGATGCTCCAGTTCCTGTACCCACTGATGAGGTTTCCTTAGTGGGGCAAGCACTTCACACCTTCCTTGCTTGGCCGACACATCTGCTCAAGTCTTTATCACAGCAGGTACTTATTGTCCTTACTATATGTTTCTTCTTTTTAAATTAATTCATTAAGCGTGCCTCAAATTAGGCTATTTAACTTTGTTTCATGAACAGGTAGTTGTGTCTCCGGCAAAACCACCTCCGAAGCCCGATCCGGAGGTTGATGATCCGCTTTATCTGATGACATTGACCATCCCAGAGCTTTTCTTGAGGCCTTATCAGGTTAGATGGGATGCCACCGTGTTTGGGGTCTATAATCCAGATTTCCCCCTCTACATAAAGCACGAAGACCTCTCCGAAATCGCACATGGTGGTCAATGTCTCAGCATATCAGTGTTACAGTTGTGGATTCTGTAAGTCTTTATATAAAAGGCTTTTAATTACCTAAGTTATGGCTTTCAATTCATAAATATTTAACTTTGACTTAACATAAACAGGCATCTCACTGAAACATGTATGCGAGTGGGGAATTTTGATATCTATGGATTCCTCAAGCCACAGTCCATTCAGAGGTCTGGGCAATCGCAGTTTGAGTCTGAAAGTTACATAAAGAGTTGGATGCAGAGTTCACAACGCGATGTCTATCTTGGAGCCTACCTAAATGGGTAAGTCACAAAATAACTAAATTTAATTAATGTTTACTAATGTACTAACCCATTTTAGGTTCCACTACAGCGGACACTGGCAGATGGTGGTCATCCTGCCCAAGGAACACCTAGTTGTCTGGATTTGTTCATTGCATAACAGGCCAGACAACTACCTTAAGGGGATTATTAATAGGTTAGTGTTCTTTTCAATACATTTGCATTGTAATACCTCGACGTACAACACCAGTTTTTAATTGTTACTCATATGGAACAGTGCTATCAAGGGTCTTGATGATGCTCCACAGCCTAAATCAAAAGCTTCTGCTAGGTGGATTGTCTTCAAGGTACGTCATTTACATAAAACTTCCACTTATATATATATATATATATATATATATATATATATATATATATATATATATATATATATATATATATTTCTTTATGTGTCTGTACACTAGTTGTTTAATTAATATCCAAATTTCACTATGTATTTAGTGTAATAGACAAAAAGGAAGTACTGAGTGCGGCTACTATGTGATGCACTGGATGTCCACCATCATTTTAGGAACTTTTAGGAATAATTGGGAAGCGGTAAGTTTATTTCAAACAAAATCGATTTATTTATAATTTGTATTACATTATTAACTTATTATGATTTATTTCATCATGCAGTATTTTAACGATCCTAGACCATTGGAGCCAGAGAGATTAAAAGCATTGCGGATCCAGTGGGCACAATTATATCTCCGAGTTAGAGTTCCGGCCTAGGATTTAGGGACATTATCTTTAGCTTTCGTTTACTTTGGTTTAACATTTTTTACATTTTCTATGTAACATGAACATTGAATTCATTTGATGATTGTTCTTTATGATAAATCAATTATTTGATGTTTATTATCATTAAAACTACTTGAAAGCAGAATAAAATGTTTATTTGCTGTGAATTGGGCCTGAAATTGCATTTGACAGGTACAATTTTGGGTTTACTGTAAAAACAAAAAGTATATATAAAAAAATACTTAAAAACAACATCGGTTATTAACAAAAACCGATGTTAATATCATAAACAACATCGGTTATTTACAAAAACCGATGTCGATATGAACCTTAACATCGGTTGTAATAGAAAACCGATGTTAACGTTTGTATATTAACATCGGTTATTTGTGTATAACCAATGTCAACGTTTGTATTTTAACATCGGTTATCTGTAGATAACCGATGTCAACTTTTGTACATTAACATCGGTTAATTATAAATAACCGATGTGAACATTTGAATATTAAAATCGGTTATGTACACATAGCTGATGTTATACACAAAGAACTACACCAAATAAGTGTATGCATCATTAACGTTGACATCGGTTTTCTAGCAAAATCGATGTTAATGTAATACATTAACATCGGTTTTACTGGAAAACCGATGTCAACGTTCATCATGCGTACACTTTTTTGGCTGTTGTTCATTGTGTTTAACATCGGGTATTTAGAGAATCGATGTTGTCATATACATGTAAGCATCGGTTCTCCAAAACCAATGTTAACATTGATACATTCAACATCGGCACTTTTAACATCGGTTTTAGAACCGATGTAGAATGTTATAAATAACCGATGTTGAAAGTGTATTTTCTAATAGTGCGATCTGTCATGCCGTAACCACGTTTAAAACCAAAAAGAGGAAAAATAATAATATAATAATAAAAAATATATCTTTAAATAAAATAATAAAAAAAAATCAATCGGACATTTTTCTTTGAGATTTTCTTTCTTAATCGAATTGACTAATACCCAAAGTGAAACTAAGGCTAAAATCAATTCATAAATCAAGCTTTTGTCATCACCCAAAAGCCATTTTTAAGGTCCAACGCCTTGAAATGGTCCTTTTCGCTTTTATTGGTTAAACATGGATTTTATAAAAAAAAAAGGCCTAAAATCAACACATAGCTTTGTCACCTGTTTCAAAAAACCAAGAGATCATTAATGATCCAATGCCTTAATGTTTTCTCTCCTTTCAAAAGAATCGAAAGATCGTTTAATGGTCCAACGCCTTAAATAACCTTTGGTTCAATCAAAATATATCTTGCAAAAAAGGATAAAAACAATTTAACCAACGTTTAGTTCTCAAAGAACTACGTAGGTTTGATTTCCTTATCACAATTGAAGAATACGTAGGAGCAAGGGAAACACCCTTGTCGACCACAAAAAGATAAAAAATACAAAAAGGCATAAAAAGACATAAAAACGTAAAAGGGAAAATAAAACAAATTGAAGTCATGTTTGCACACTTGATTAAAGGCTGTCGTCCCTTGTGACGGATGCGTGGGGTGCTAATACCTTCCCCGTGCATAAATACAACTCCCGAAAAGTTTGTAGACCACACCTTTTCCGGTTTTTCCGACGTTTTCCTCGAATAAACGTTGGTGGTGACTCCGCGCATTTTCCTCCCATGGAAGACGCACCCATGAGTCTCGCGTCGCCCTCTCGCCAAAGGGTAGGTTGCGACAGTTGGCGAGTCCACTGGGGACTATTGTTAAAGAGTTAGGCCAATCAATCAGTGTGTTTTCCTTACTATGACTTCCCTTTTGTTCTTTTTCTTTATCTTTTTTTCTTATGTTCTTGTATATATAAACTCTTTTGATGCTTTTAGTGTGTTTTAAAATGTATGCATGAGGTAAATATTTATTCATTTGATGCACACAAAACACCAACACTATTTGCACACACGGTGAGTTGGAAAGGGGCCCTATACCCGGGTCCGTGGGAACATAAGGAGTGGAGGTGAATCTGTGGTCATGCTAGGTCTCTGACTTGCTTGATTACAGTGAACCCTCATCTAGAGTTTTTCTCTTTGATAACATATTGTTGCTAGTAGTCCCTACTGCTGCAATATGTTCTTCGAAGGGGATGATACCTCTAGAGACCGTCAAGAGAGATATGACCACCTTGGGAATTATCACTAAAATCTCTTTTAGCTCCCTCCCATGTTGGTCCCTAAAATAGGGGCACGAAGCAAACACGCTGCGTGCCATTTTTTACACTGCCATGCATGTAGTCAAATGTCGTGTACCCCTTTGATTATATTTGTTTGTGGATATTGTCGTACTATGTACATCCCCGTGTTGTGCCTTTCGCATATGCATCATGCACGGGTTTCGTCTTGATCCCCTCACTTTGGAAAACCAACGGAGGGTCCGTGTCACCTTCTTAAATACATACATCGGGCATCGTGCTGCCTAAACGTTGTATCTAAGAAGGAGACAATTTCCCGGGCTTCCGTGTTCATAAAATTGCATCTGTGTCATATGCATTTCTTCATGCATTCATCCATTCCACCCATGATAGATGTCAGAGTTTTGATTCGCACTGGGTTTTGTTTCACTTTAGCAAAACATGGGAACAAATCAAACCGGATAAAGATTCTATCAAGTCAAGATTAAGGACCTAGATGTCACTAGCCTTAAGGAGTTGGGGCGGTTGATGGGACCTCTCCAAATGCAAGTCTTCTGCAAGGCGTATGGAAAGATTTTAGATTTGACCATAGCGGAGATATTCACGGAAGCCGTTGTATCCCTCACCCAATACTATGACCAGCCTTTGAGATGTTTCACGTTTGGAGACTTCCAATTAGTACCGACTGTTGAAGAATTTGAGGAGATTCTAGGATGTCCTCTTGAGGGAAGAAAACCGTATCTTTTCTCCGAGTTTCTTCCCTCCTTGAGCAAGATTGCAGTTGTGGTCAAGGATTCAGCAAGAGAGTTAGATCGTGTAAAGAAAACTCGAAACGGCGTAGTGGGCCTACCACGGAAGTACTTGGAAGGCAAGGCAAGGGATTTGGCGAATCAAAAGGAGTGGGTCCCATTTGTGGACGTATTAGCATTGCTAATCTTTGGGGTTGTCCTCTTTCCAAACGTGGACGGTTTGGTGGACCTAGCCACGATTGATGCTTTCGTTGCATATCACCATAGCAAAGAGAGCCTGATGGTAGCTATCTTGGCGGACTTATTTGATACATTTGACCGAAGGTGCGAGAAGAGTAGCGCACGGATCATTTGCTGCTTACCCGCTCTTTGTGTATGATTGGTTTCGCACCTATTCCAACAAGACATAAGATACCCATGTCCGCTCCGAAGCCATCCCTCGTGTGTCGAAAAGATAAGAGTAGATTGGAACCAACACTTGGCTGGGATAGGAGGCAGAACAATCAACTGGTTTCCTCGATGGAAGGAAGGAAAGGAGGGAGTTCTCTTCTCATATGGGGACTACCCAAACATCCCGTTGATAGGGACGAGGGGTTGTATTAACTACAATCCCATGCTTGCTATAAGACAGTTAGGGTACCCCATGAGGGGAGCACCGGCGGAAGAGAGCCTCTCTCCTTTCCTTGTGAGAGATTTCGGCGCGCAAAGTTTCAAGATTATACAAAGAGTCCACAAGGCGTGGTACACTAATCTGGAAGCTTCCCGCATCCGCACTTGGAAGGATCTGATTACTGCCATCCTTAGGCAATATCAGTACAATTCTGGTATGGCTCCCGATCGGACTCAGCTGCAGAACATGGTTAAAAAGGAAAGTGAGACCTTTAAAGAGTACGCTCAGCGGTGGAGGGACCTGGCAGCACAAGTGGCCCCTCCCATGGTCGAAAGGGAAATGATTACCATGATGGTAGACACATTGCCGGTGTTTTACTATGAGAAATTAGTGGGCTACATGCCCTCCAGCTTCACGGACTTGGTGTTCACCGGGGAAAGAATTGAAGTAGGTTTGAAGAGAAGGAAGTTTGATTACGTCTCCTCCACAAGTACCAACGCTAGGAGGATCAGAGCAACTGGGGCAAAAAGGAAGGAAAGAGATACCCATGCCGTCACTTCAACGCCCGCATGGATCAAGCCACCGCAAACCTCTCACGGTACCCATCAGTACGCGCAACATCACCCAAGCTTCTCAGCTTGCGCCGGGGACTCTTCCAATTCAGCACCTGCACAACCTAGAGCGCCCGCGCCCATCCAGAGGGAGGCCCCCCAAGCTCCGATTCCAACCCCAACTCGCCCGGCCAGCAACGCCCACTTTGATGTTGGTTCCAACGTGATAAGGAACTTTCCCCCGAGGCCAACTCCAGAATTCACCCCGATCCCAATGACATACGAAGACCTCTTGCCGTCCCTCATCGCCAACCAGAAGGCTATGATATCTCCCGGGAAGGTCTACCAGCCTCCTTTCCCAAAGTGGTATAACCCTGACGCAACCTGCGCATACCATGGGAAAACCCCGGGCCACTCCACCGAAAAATGTCTAGCCCTTAAATACAAGGTTCAACATTTGATAGACGCCGAATGGCTGACGTTCCAAGAGGACCAGCCCAACGTGAAAACGAACCCGCTCGCCAATCATGGAGGGGGAGCAGTTAATGTCGTCGAGTCGGGTAGGCTGCGCAGGTCTAAGCCTTTGAAGGACGTGACGACCCCCAGGAGGTTTATCTACGAGGCCCTACAAAAGGGGGGCGTAATTCCCCGCGGTGGGCACGAGGAAGATTCCTGTTTGATGCATCCCGGCGAGCTACATAACATGGAAACATGTTTAGCAGTGGAGGACCTGTTGCAATAGATGATAGATCGAGGCCGGCTGGAAGTCAGCGATGAGGGGAGTGAAGAGCAGCATATATGTATGCAGTCTGCAAATAAGGGAAGTTTTGGAAGGCCTAAGCCTTTGGTGGTGTATTTCACCAGAGACCTAGCTCCCCAAATGCCCTGATACCCTTCGGTAGTTATACTTGTTCCGTTTCCATACCGAAACAGCCACGCTGTTCCGTAGAGGTATGCGCCTCCAAGCGAAAGGAAGGAAGAAGCCACCGACATTAGCTCGTTGTCAGCCAAGGTAACCAATATCACGGGGCTGAGTGACGTGACCCGCAACGGTCGCGTGTTCGCACCCCCTGACCTGCCGACACAACCCGCAAACGTTAAAGGGAAGGCAAAGATAGTGGAAGAACAAAATGACAAAATGATCCCCACGCCGAATGAGAATATTCCAGTGAAAGGTCTTCCAGAGAAAAAGGATGGTTGTGGCAAGAAAGAAGTATCGCTAGAGGAGGCAGGCGAGTTCCTCCACATTATTCAACAAAGCAAGTTCGAGGTCATTGAGCATCTCAACAAAACCCCGACCAGAGTCTCTCTTTCGGAACTGCTCATGAGCTTTGAGCCTCATTGGGCTTTGCTAGTAAAGGTCTTGAACGAAGTTCATGTAGCCCAAGACATCTCCGTAGAAGGCTTTGGAGGACTCGTCAATAGCATCACCGCCAACAACTATCTCACCTTCACTGAAGAAGAAATCCCTGCCGAGGGGAGAGGGCATAACAGGGCTTTGCATGTGTCAGTTAAATGCATGGACCACGTCGTGGCCAAGGTACTCATCGATAACGGTTCCAGTTTAAATGTAATGCCCAAAAGCATGTTGGAGAAATTTTCGTTTAATGCTTCCCATCTAAGGCCAAGTTCCATGGTGGTCCGTGCCTTCGACAGTAGCCGCCAAGAGGTGAGGGGAGAGATTGACCTCCCTGTACAGATAGGCCCCCATACCTGTCAGGTTACCTTCCAAGTAATGGATATTAACCTGGCTTACAGCTGTCTTTTGGGACGCCCGTGGATCTACTCGGTGGGAGTCGTTCCCTCTACACTCCACCAAAAACTAAAGTTCGTAGTAGAGGGGCATTTGGTCATTGTGTCGGGGGAGCAAGACATCTTGGTAAGTTGCCCATCCTCTATGCCATATGTGGAAGCCGCAGAGGAGTCATTGGAAACAGCCTTCCAATCTTTTGAGGTAGTAAGCATTGCCTCCATAGATTCCTTCTCTGGGCAACCTTGCCTGTCTGATATGGCAATGATGGTGGCCCGGGTGATGTTAGGGAATGGCTACAAGCCCGGAATGGGCTTAGGCAAGAACAACGGCAGCAAAACCAACCTGGTAAACACCAGAGGAAACCGCAGGAAGTTTGGATTAGGCTATAAACCCACACAAGCGGATATAAGGAAAAGTGTTGCAGGAAGGAAGAGCAGAAGCCAAGGTTCGCAATTGGGACGACAAGTCGAAGGGGGCCTGCCCTGCCACATCAATAGGAGCTTTATAAGTGCGGGTCTAGGACACGAAGGTCAAGTCATTGCGATATGTGAGGATGACTCTCCGAGTGGATCGGATTTGGTACGACCATGCCCTCCTGGTTTCCGACTAGGAAATTGGCGAGTGGAGGAGCGCCCGAGCATTTATGCGACAAGCATAATGTAACCCTTTGTGGCTTTTAAACTCTACAATTGGGCCCAGGCTTTAGAGTTTCCTTTTGTTAAGGCTTTATGTCTTTTGTTCCTGAATTTATAATATAAAGAACTTTCTTCATCTGTTCCTACGTCTCTACCCATTCCCATTCATTTTCATGTTTATTTCTTTATGCTTAAAACGCCAGATCCGACGACGAGTCCCTCGAAGGTACTAATACCTGAGACCCGACCATCGATTTCAAGCAAGAAGCGGATCAGACGGAGAGTGAAGAGGATGAGGATGTGTGACTTCCCCCGGAGTTGGAGAAGATAGTCGCTCATGAGGACCAAGAGATGGGGCGTCATCAAGAAGAGACGGAACTAGTAGACTTAGGAATCGGCAGTGGGAAAAAGGAAGTGAAGATAGGCACGGGTATGACCGCACCCATCCATGAAGAATTGATGGCCCGGCTAAAAAACTACCCAGACATCTTTGCCTGGTCATACCAAGATATGCCCGATTTGAGTTCCGACATCGTACAACATAGATTACCTCTAAATCCTGAGTGTTCCCCGGTAAAACAAAAGCTGAGGAGGATGAAGCCTGAGACATCCTTGAAAGTAAAAGAAGAGGTAAAGAAACAATTTGACGCTGGTTTTTTGGCTGTCGCTCGGTACCCAGAATGGGTTGCCAACATTGTACCAGTCCCTAAGAAGGATGGGAAGGTACGAATGTGCGTAGATTATCGGGACCTGAATCGGGCCAGTCCCAAGGACAATTTTCCTCTGTTGAACATCGATATCCTCATGGATAATACGGCCAATTTCGCTTGGTTTTCCTTCATGGATGGGTTCTCCGGTTACAATCAGATAAAAATGGCGTCGGAGGATATGGAAAAGACTACCTTGGTCACCCTGTGGGGGACATTCTGTTATAAGGTGATGTCCTTTGGACTCAAGAACGCCGGGGCAACTTATCAACGGGTTATGGTGGCTTTGTTCCATGATATGATGCACCGAGAAATCGAGGTCTATGTGGACGACATAATTGCCAAGTCTAAGACCAAGGAGGAACACCTTGTCAACTTGCAGAAGTTGTTCGAAAGGCTTAGGAAATATCAATTGAGGTTAAACCCCGCTAAATGCACCTTCGGGGTCAAGTCAGGGAAATTGCTAGGTTTCATTGTAAGCCAGAAAGGGATAGAGGAGGACCCCGAAAAGGTGAAAGCCATCCTTGAGATGCCAGAACCTCGTACCGAGAGGCAGGTCCGAGGTTTCCTGGGGCGTTTGAACTACATTGCCAGATTCATATCACAGCTCATCGCTATCTGTGAACCATTGTTCAAACTCTTATGCAAAAACCAATCCGTCCGGTGGAACGAGGATTGTCAAGAGGCGTTTGGAAGTGTCGCAACCTACCCTTCGGCAGGAGGGCGACGCGTGACTCGCGGGATGCGTGTTCCATGAAAGGAATACGCGCGGAGTCGCCACCAACGTTTATTTGAGGAAAACGTCAGAAAAACCGGAAAAGACGCGATCTACGAACTTTTAAGTGAAAGGTTCGGGAGTTGTATTTACGTACGGGGAAGGTGTTAGCACCCCACACGTCCGTCACAAGGGACGGCAGCCTTTAATCGAATGTGCAAACATGACTTTGATTTTTACGTTCCCTTTTATGTCTTTATATCCTTTATACCCTTTTTATATTTTTTCTCTTTTTGTGGTCGACAAGGGTGTTTCCCTTTGCTCCTACGTATTCCTCAATTGCGATGAGGAAATCAGACCTACGTAGTTCTTTCTTATCAAGTGATTCTTTTTTACTTAAAAGGTGATCATTTTAAGGCGTTAGACCTTGAAAATGATCCATTTTACTTAGTAAGAAATTGAAATGATAAGCTTCAAAAACCTATTTTTATGGACGAGCTTGACTAGGCGAGTTGATTTTAGCCTTAGTTTCACTTTAGTTATTAGTCAATTCAATTAAGAATGAGAAATCCCAAAGAGAAAACGTCCGATTGATTTTTCGCTTTATTTTACTAAAAGACGTTTTTTGATTATTATATTATTATTTTACCTCTTTTTTGATTTCCAACGTGGTTACGGCACGACCGAACGGTCGGAATTCATTTTAACCGAAGTTAACGGATAATACAATTCAAACGATCGGTGGAAATTTATTTTATTTTTAGGTTAAGCGAGAAATGACTTAAATAAAATGGCTTAAGCACGTCAAAAGGGGGTATAAAAAGTAAATGAAACAAGAATAAAAATACACGAAACACAATGTGGACCACCACGGGTACATAGAATGAATCGAAAAGCTTGGTTCGAGGTACTTACCCATTCAAGATCGAAGAACGATGAAGAACGAATGAAGAACATCGAAGAACGGTCGAAACCTTCGCGAAATTCCTCACGGAAACGTTGCGCAAACGTTTCGGAAGCGCCTCGGCTTGGATTTTCTTCACGGAAACAATTTTTCCAAGCAAATTCGAAAGAGAGAGAAGTGCCTAAGGGGCTTAACCCTTTTTCACTTCACTTCTCCCCCTATTTATAGAAAATTGGGGGAGAAGCTTGCCACACAGCTCGCCCAGGCGAGCAGGGTTGCTTCCTCTAGAAGCAACAGCCTTCTGGAGGAATCTTCTGGAGGGCCCAAGTGGGCCTGGTTGCTATTTGCACCCCCATTTTTACTAAGTACACCCCCTGCCTTTTTTTGGTGATTCTTTTTTCGTAAAGTTACGGAAACTTACGAATTTCGTAACGATACTGGTTTTCTTTCCGTAATGTTACGGAACCTTGTGGATTACATAATCATCCCCTTTTTGACTTACGGAATATTACGGAACCTCACTAATTGTGCAACGATGCTTCCATTTGATTTCCGGTGTGTCACGGAACCTTACGGATTGTGCATCAATATTTTCTTTTGTTTTCCGACATGTCCCGGAATTTCACAAATTGCCTAATGATGGGTGCCAAGCACCTCACAAGGACCAAACAAAAGTTGCATGTCATCAAGCAAAGGTCCCCGGACGAAATTAGGGTATGACAGTTGCCCCTCTTTACTTGTCTTTTATTGGAGATAAAAGGAAAGTAAAGATAAGAAACTAATTTCGTTCCTCTCGGTTGAAGAGAGTCGCGGGTGACCATAAAATTTCCGCATGCAAATGACTTGTTGTTCCCAGGGGAACAAAAGGTGCAGAAGACGATGTCAGTCTCTGCATGCTATCAAGCATTCTATCTTACAGATAGCAAAAGAATGTTTATACGGATAACCACTCGGGTATTTCCGCCCGTCAGCGTGACTCAAAAGTCAGTATGACAGATCTTGTAAGTGCGGAAGATGATGTAAATCTCCGCGTGTCAACGGGCTTGTCGGCCGCGATTGACGAAGGGCGCAGAATGACCATAACTTGTGAGACTTGAAAAAGTCTCCACCGAAAGATGCTGACATCTTCGGAAAAGGCGCAGATGACCACATTGGCCTCTGCTCATCAATCACACTTGGGGTCACTGAATGACGAGGTGCGGATAACCGTAAGGTGTCTCCGCGGGCTACCAACTCTTGGGTCATGGTAACAAAAAGCGGTGTGGTCGACAAAAGCAAGGCTTTTGCTCCTACGTATCCTCCAATGAGGAACTCAGACCTACGTAGTTCTGGATAACTTGTGAGACTTGAAAAAGTCTCGGTGTTTTCTCTGCTAAAATGCAAACATGCTTTAGTAAAGAGACAAATATTCCAACTGATTTAGAGCAGCATATGCTTTTTGGAGTGAAAAACAATGCGTCTACCGGGGAAGGAGAGTCTGCTGATGAAACCCCCCATAACCATAAATGAGATTTTGGATGTTTAGCATTTCGTTTCTAAATGACCATTTAGAGGAAACACCGGGTTCAACAAAAATAGAAGAAAATCACTCAGAGTGTATCAATCTCGCACAGGTAAGTGTTTCATCCTAATTCCGAACCATAGATATGTCATGACTTGACTTTGCAAATTATTTCCTATCAAATCAAAAAATTACATGCGTGATCATGGATCAATAGGACTTCCCTTGGGAATGGGTTCTTTTGGTGGGTTTTTCGGCTTTTGATTTTTTTTTTGGCTTTTTCCTTTTCTGTTCTTGTTTAGTGCGGGGCGAAAAGTCGCTAGCGCACAAGATTTTGGTTGTCAATTAAAGGGAGAAGACCATTTCAGGTCGTGGTTTCCTTTCCTTCTTTTTGTTCATTTGGTGACAATCCCGTATTGCTCAGATATTGTCCAGTCCAAAGACCTTTCTGCACATTTCTTCTGTTTTCTTTCGATCCTTGATCAGGAGCTTTCTTTCCTTCTTCTTCTTCTTTTTTTCACTTTCTCCCATTCTTTGATTGGGAATTTCCTTTCTTTTCTTTTTGCTTTCTCCCACTCTTTGATTGGGAATTTCCTTTCTCTTCTTTTTGCTTTCTCTTTGATTGGAAATTTTCCTTCTTTTCTTTTTTTTGCTTCCGAGGGTAAGGATTGACATTCTCACCCTGGGTCAAGGTTTATGGTGAGTTAGGATTTTGGCTCAAGGCTTGTAGAATGGCTAGACATGATACATGTCAGGGTTTGGGTTTGGTTCAAGGATAAAAAGGGATGCCCCACATTATTTCCATGACACAAATGCAAAAATGATGATTTGGAAACTTTATGCAAAACTGGTCATGCATGCACCTATGTGGACACTCAAGTGTCAAATTTTTATGGTCATGTGATGCTAGGGCTCAGGATTCATTTCCTCTATTTTAAATCAACCCAATGTTTCCAAAATATGTTCTTTTATCCATTTGTGCATTCATCCGAGTCCATTTTGGGTACTCGGGAAAATTTCACAGCATTCTCCCTTCAGGTGTACACATTTTTTTTCAAAAATCGGTTATGATCAGTGAATTTTTTTCAAAAAAAAGCTGGAAGTTATCTCTTTTCAAAAGCATGTTGGTTTTTTAGCTAGACAACTTATTATTCTTTTTTTTCCCCTCCTTTTTTTATCATTATCATTTGTTTATTTCTTTTTCTTGTTTGTTTTTTTTTTCCTTTTTTTTTCATGAGGTATTTTGCTACCTAAACATGTGTATATTTTTGTGAGGTATTTTTGCTATATACACGCATATCCAAGGTATCTTGCTACCTAAACATACATATATATGTTTTGTAAGGTATTTTTGCTATATACATGCATATCCAAGGTATCTTTCTACCTAAACATACATATATATATTTTGTGAAGTATTTTTTGTTTACATACATGCATATCTAAGGTATCTTTCTACCTAAACATACATATATATATATATTGTGAAGTGTTTTTTTGTTTACATACATGCATATCTAAGGTATTTTCACTACCTAAACATACATATATATATATATATATATATATATATATATTTTGTGAGGTATGACTACCTTCCGAGCTTGCGCTTGTTTTATTTAAATTCCCAGGATCATGAGCAACTAGGTGCGTCCTACTATAAAAAGTGATCAAATAACAAGCATAGATTCAAAAGGTACTAGGTTGCCTCCTAGTAGCGCTTCTTTAACGTCTTGAGCTGGACGCCTTATGACTTGTCGGTCACTGACCTAGTACTTTGCTTACCTTTGGCTTTGGACTTGGTCGCCTATTGGTCGGCCATGTGGTGTAGGCAATACTCAAACCTTTTTGTGGATGAGCAGAGGTGAACTCTAGAGGTGATGGCGGTGCGTCTGTTGCCCGCTGCCGGCCATCCCCAGGCTGCTATGGTGTTTCGCCCTGCGCCGGCCTTGAGACGCAGTACTTCTTGATGAAAGCTCGATTAGTAGGGGGCCTGATGCCCTTGCTGGAGGTGACAGGTACTCCATAGAACTGACAGAGACCCGTAATTAGAGCTTGACAACTCCAAGAAAATCAAGATATATGATCAAGTTGATCTCTAGAATCTTTAGGAAGAAGTTTCCAAATTGAAAAACGAGAGGTTTGACCAAAGAATTCTATCATTTCAAATTGAGATTTTCTCTCTGGTAATCGATTACCAACAGCTGAAAATGTTTATAACAGTCACTAGAAATTTGAACTCAAAATTTATAATGTGTAATCGATTACACATGGATGGTAATTGATTACCAGCAGTTTTTTTTTGAAAATTTTAAAATCTGTAATCGTTTGCACAAGTCTTGTAATCGATTACCAGAGGGGATTTTCAGAAAATAATTTCCAAGAGTCACATCTATTCAAATTTTTTATGAATGGCCATTAAAAAGAGTTTTCATTGCCCAAAAGTTTTATCCTCTCAAAAGATTAAGAGAGTTTTTCTGAACTGAAATGTCTTATCCTCTCAAAAAGATTCCTTGGTCAACCACTTGCATATTCAATAAGGAATTTTGATTGATCTTCATTGTACAATCTATCTCTTTTAAGAGAGATTTCTTCTTCTTATTTCTGAAAAGGGATTAAGAGACCGTGGGTCTCTTGTTGTAGAGGATTCCTGAACACAAGGGAAGGGTTGTCCCTGTGTGGTTCAGACTTTGTAAAAGGAGTTTTACAAAGAGAGTGGAAAATCTCAAGTGGGTTGCTTGAGGACTGGACGTAGGCGCGGGAAGTGGCCGAACCAGTATAAATCAAGTTGGTATTCCTCTCTTCCTTTAAACTTCTTTTATCTATTGCTATTTATCTTTTGCTTTAAAGAAGTTTACTTTGAATTGTCTTTTGAGTAATTTATGTTAAGGGTGCATTGTTAATCCAAAAAGAAAGAGTGATAGTTCAATTGGGGAATAGTCTTTGCATCTTAATTCAACCCCCCCCTTTCTTAAGATAACTGAGGCCATTTGTCCAACATCCTATTCTTGACAACTCGCTTCTCTAAGAAGACAAACTTTCCGGAATGATAAAATGAGGTCATGTGAACGTCTATATTTTTACTTAAAAACACAGTCAATCAAATGCCCTTTTTCTTTTTGAACCCCTTTTTTTTATTTTGGAACTTATTTGTTTTGAACTTTACTCGTTGTTTTACAGCAACCCCACCAACGTGCAAGACAAGTAATCTCTGATTGAACGGTCTTGGAAGTCCAAACTCAGGAGCACAGGTCGCTTGAGCAAAATGACCAATGGCTTGCACTTGAAAACCCTGATGAGTCATTAGAGACATCTAACAACAGCTTTCAAAATTGCCCCATGTGCGGCATCTCTTGTCAATGTCAGGATTTACACGCGATTCTCCTCAAATTTCAGCCAGCCCGCATCAATTAGACCTTGCACCTTACGCCTGAGGGTCATACAATGCTCAATGGAATGCCCCAGGGCTCCTCCACGATATGCACATGTTGCGTTCGAGTCATATCCTCATAAAAATGGGGGTTTGAGGGAACCTAGCAGGGGTTATGGCTACCATTGCATTATCAAGTAGATATGGGAGCAAGTTAGCATATGACACCGGAATTTGGGGTGAATCCTACAGGCTTTTCGCTGCAAAATTCATTTCTTGGTTGGTGTTTTTTTGGTTTGTGCTAAAGGTGGTCTTCGTCATTGGAAGTGCGGTAGACAGGCTTTGTGGTTGATTTAAGGATGGCCTTTGTGGATAACTGGGCAGTAGGTAAGGAGAAGGGTTGAGTAATGACATTGGTTGGTTGGTGGGAAACTTGGCCGTACAGGAATGGCAGTCACAGCATGGGTTTCTCCCTCATCGTCACCCTTTTTATTTGCCCCAGTTTTCTCATTTGTCCAAGCAGGATGATTAAATTTGCCTCTTTTCAGATCCACTTCGATACTTTCACTGGCAAAGACCAAATCCGCAAAGCTTTGAGGGTGCGTAACCCACCATCTTTTCATAGTAGAGTATCGATAATGTGTCTACCATCACGATCATCGTCTCCCTTTCCATCATTGGGGGTACCACCTGGGCCGCCAGATCCCTCCACCTTTTGGACGTGTTCTTTGAAAGATCCGTCCCCCTTTTTGCAAATGTTCTGTAGTTGCATCCTATCCGGAACCATATCAAAATTGTACTGATACTGCCTAACAAAGGCAACCATTAGGTCCTTCCAAGAATGGACTCGGGAAGATTCCAAGTTAGTGTACCAGGTAACAGCTACCCCAGTAAGACTTTCTTGGAAGGAATGTATCAGCAATTCCTCATCTTTTGCGTATTCCCCCATCTTCTGACAATACATCTTTAGATGGTTCTTGGGACAAGTAGTCCCCTTGTACTTGTCAAAGTCCAGCACCTTGAACTTGGGAGGGGTGATGATATTGGGTTCTAGGAACAACTCTTTTAGGTTAGCAAAGGCATAATCTTCACCTCCTTCAATGGCCCTGAGCCTTTCCTCTAGATGATCTGCCTTTCCCTTTTCGGCCATAGCAGGAGGGGCTCTTCCCACCGCAAAATGCAATGGTTGTGGTTGTGGGCGAAACTGAGGGCCCTCCAAAGTGTTTTCAAGGCTCGAAGTCAGCTAGATTGTGGTGGGGAATTTCATGTTTCTTCCCCATGGTTTGAGAGATATGTGCCTGATCAGATTCATGTGTCTTCCCCATGGTTTGAGAGATATGTGCCTGATCAGATTGAGGTTATTGGTTCTCAATGAGTATCGAAGTGGAGTTATTGAGATTTTCATTGAGAGTGTATGCCACATTGGGTGTTGTATAGTTGGGAGGCAAGCCATATGATGGGAAGGCGTGCTCGTTTTGAATTTGCACATCATGGGGTCGTCCATACTTCCCAAATCTTTGCCTACCATATTTGAGGTTGGATGATTCATTTGCTTGAGGCCAGATGGGAGCATCGGGTTCACCTTAGCGACAGCGCTAGTAGCGGCAACTATAACCGCATTGGCTTCCATTATCTTCTTCATGCTCATCATGGCCTCCATCATTGTGGCCATTTGCTCTTTCATGGCCTCCATGTCGGCCTTCATCTTCTCTTGCACCTCCTCTGCTTCACCCATTACTCTAGCTCTAGCACAAGTTCGGTAAGGGCGCCGTAAAGCGTGTTCTTTTCTTTTTGATAACAATGATTAAGTTCATTTTATCTTATTTTATTTTATTTTTCAAGGAAAGAATGCAATGAGCAATGCAACCAATTAAAAGCATGGATGTATGTGAATGATGTACAGTTGAAGTATTGCGAATTTTTACGCAGGATATGGGGTTGAATCAATTTAGATTTTCAACATGGTCCATGACATCTTTGTCAAGGTGAAACTGGAAGTAACAAGGACATCAACAATCCTAAATATGTTTGGCAGTAGACGAAGCAGTGATGTGACTCGATTCATCTTTTGCCCCAATTTTGCAAGACGGTTACTTCCATATTTCAACTTGACTTGATGAACCTTTTTGTAAAAGCATGAGCTTGGTTCAACCCTATAATCCAAGGAATGGCAATTCTGATCGCCAATACTTCAACAACATCTCATAGGGATGAATGACTCGGACATACTTTAAGCTTATGCACGGAAAATGTAATTATGAAATTGAGATGCCTGAAGAAACACCATTTCCTAGTTAACCATGCATTAGGTACCATGTTTAATTATTTTGTTTTGTTGTTGTGTGTTTGTTTTTTTTTTTTTTTTAGAAATGGGTTTATGATCCCAACATGGTTGGCTCATGGTGCCTAACACATGCAACTAAGAATGTAGTGTGAAGTTTCACGCTTCCCCTTTTTTGTTTTTGTAGAGGAAAACACAAGGATGAGCAAACATGAAAACAAATGGTATGCAATTTTGCAGATCAAAAAGTTTGTTGAACGCATATGCATGATGATGCCATGACTCATGCAAAATGTGAGGCTGGAATATGATAACGGACAAATGCAGGATATGTCCATTATGATGTTATGAAGAGATGCTTATGCGATGCATGATATGAATGCATTTTACGGACACGAGAGCCCGGAAAATTATCTCTTCTTACTTGCGCATTTGGGGGCGCAGTGCCCCATGTGTACAATTAAGAAGGTGATATGGACCTTCCGACTTCCCGTGACAAAGGACGAGACCAACATACAATGCATGCTAGAGATAAAATGCGGGAGTGACTAGATTCGCACTGATTTTTGGAGTAAAAACGTGGGATAAACTCATTTTATTCAAAAAGTTATAACTAGTCAAGATCTGAGCGACAATACAAACTTCCTAGCGGTTTCTAATCATATGGTCCATTAAATCTATCATATGCTGACAATAGCTGAGAAGTCCGTGGATCTCCTTGGGGGCGGAGTAGGTGTCCGCCATTGCTTTGGCCTTGGCTAGCAATCGGGGAAGTTCTTGACTCCTGTTCAAAGTAAGAGCAAATCGGTCCGTCCACATTGTTGCCTCTTGGTGCAATGAATCAATTACCCTTTCCCTTGCTTCCCTTTCTGCTGATATCTTGGCGTACTCATCCTCTAGCCTTTGCTCGTGAGTCGCCGCTAGATTTAGCTTCTCTTTGCACTTATCGATGATGGCCCACATATTCCCTTCAGTCTCACTTTAACTGTTGGGACAAATTTCTTTTCGACCTAAGGCAAGCCTTTAGCTCGTCCTTCCAGATCATGCCTTTGACCCGTGATGATTCCTTTCACCTCTTCGGAGTTTGAGCTCACTATTGCTGCCCTATAAATCCCCTCAAAACTTGTTTTGGTCATGTTCTTCCTTTCGGGCCTTCTTGGTTTCTCATTCCAAGGCTTCATCGGTGGCCATATTGACGTCCCTTAGTTCATCATACTCTCTTCAAACTTTGATGGCTATGGACTTGAACTTCTCTTTGACTACCCGGGCTCTTTCAAGCTTTGCCTTTAGGGCTTGTACCTCATCACTTTCTTCCGAAGCTTTAACCTCATCGTCTCTCACAGTCTTTAGATTTGGGAGCCAATCCAATCCTTGTGTTCGGACTCTCAGCCACTTATGATAGCCGCCGATGATCCCATTACTGCTTCCCCTAAGCTCTCTGTCCTTTCTTCATGCCGCATCTCATGCCTTGCGAACTCCTTGGAGTACCCTTGCGTTGTAGTCACTGAAACCCCGTGCGATGAAAGGCGTGATGCTTTCGTCTGATGGCACTCCTCTCATGGGGTAGCCATGCTGTCTTATGGCGAGGACGGGATTATAATTAATACAACCCCTTGTTCCCATCAAGGGAACATTTGGACATCCTTCGCATGAAGATAGAATCCTGATTCTTCCTTCCTTCTAGCGAGGGAACCAATTAACAGACGCCCCTCCATGCTAGCCAAGAGTTAGTCCCAATTCGCCTTTCCTTTTTCGACGCACGAGCGGTGACCTTGTAGCGGATAGACGGGCCTACCTTCTTGGAGAAAAGGGTGTGAAACCAGCCACACATAGAGAGCCAATGCACAACAAAAAATTCTTGCGTCGCTCTTTTCACATCCCCGGTCGAACGTGTCATACATGGCCAAAATGGCGACGACCGGGCTTTCCTTGCCATGATGAAAGGCGAGGAAAGCGTCAATCACTGCTAGGTCCACTAACCCTTCCATATTCGGAAAGAGGACAACTCCAAAGATCAAAAGCGCCAAGATGTCAATAAAAGAAAGCCCATTCGCCTTGATTTTCCAAGGCCTTTGCCCTTTCCTCCAAACACTTCCTTGATACTCCGACTACCCCATTCCTATTTTGCTTTACCTGGTTCAACTCTTGTCGTGGAGGGATAGAACCCAGAGAAAAGATATGGCTTCCTTCCTCCCAGTGGGCATCCCAGGATTTCTTCAAACTCTTTCACAGTCGGCACTAGCTGGAAGTCCTCGAATGTGAAGCACCTTAGGGGCTGGTCATAATACTGGGAAAGGGATGCAATCGGTTCCATGGAGACTTCTACCATAGCTAGGTCCCAAATCTTACCGTAGGCTTTGCAGAAGGCTTGCCGTTGAAGTTGACCCATTAATTTCCCCAACTCTCGTAAACTAGTGACCTCTAAGCTCTTGATTTTGACTTGATAGAACCTCTTTTTAAGCGAAGGCTTTTGACTCGATCCCATGTTTTACTAAAGTGAAATAAAATCCAGTGCGAATCAAAACTCCAACATCTATCATGGGTGGAATGGATGAATGCATGAAGAAATGCATATGACACAGATGCAATTTACGAATACGGGAGCCCGAGAAATTGTTTCCTTCTTGGATACAACGTTTGGGCAGCATGGCACCCAACGTATGTTTTTAAGAAGGCGACACGGACCCTCCGTCGGTTTGCTAAAGTGAGGGGATCAAAGACGAAACCCACGCATGATGCATATGCGAAAGGCACAACACAGGGATGTACATATGATACTTATGCATGGCAGTGTGAAAAATGGCACGCAGTGTATTTGCTCCGTGCCCCTATTTAAGGGACCTATAAGGGAGAGAACTAACTAGGCATTTAGTGATAACCCCCAAGGTAGTCATATCTCTCTTGATGGTTTCTAGAGGTATTATCCCCTTCGAAGAACATACAACAGCAGTAGGGACTACTAGCAACAATATGTTTTTAAAGAGAAAAACTCTAGATGAGGGTTCACTGTAATCAAGCAAGTCGGAGACCTAGCATGATCACAGATTCACCTCCACTCCTTATGTTCCCATGAACCCGGGTATAGGGCCCTTTTTCAACTCACAGTGTGTGCAAATAGTGTTTGGTGTTTGTGTGCATCAAATGAATAAATATTTACCTCATGCATACATTTAAAAAATGCACTAAAAGCAACAAAGAGTTTATATACACAAGAACATAAGAAAAATAAAGGGAAACCAATCAAATGAGAAAGTCATGATAAAACATTGCACAAGATTAAATGGCCTAACTCTCTAAAAACGTCCCCAGTGGAGTCGCCAACTGTCGCAACCTACCCTTCGGCGGGAGGGCGACGCGTGACTCGCGGGATGCGTGTTCCATGAAAGGAATACGCGCGGAGTCGCCACCAACGTTTATTTGAGGAAAACGTCGGAAAAACTGGAAAAGACGCGATCTACGAACTTTTAAGTGAAAGGTTCGGGAGTTGTATTTACGCACGGGGAAGGTGTTACCACCCCACACGTCCATCACAAGGGATGGCAGCCTTTAATCGAATGTGCAAACATGACTTTGATTTTTACGTTCCCTTTTATGTCTTTATATCCTTTATACCCTTTTTATATTTTTTCTCTTTTTGTGGTCGACAAGGGTGTTTCCCTTTGCTCCTACGTATTCCTCAATTGCAATGAGGAAATCAGACCTACATAGTTCTTTCTTATCAAGTGATTCTTTTTTACTTAAAAGGTGATCATTTTAAGGCGTTGGACCTTGAAAATGATCCATTTTACTTAGTAAGAAATTGAAATGATAAGCTTCAAAAACCTATGTTTATGGACGAGCTTGACTAGGCGAGTTGATTTTAGCCTTAGTTTCACTTTAGTTATTAGTCAATTCAATTAAGAATGAGAAATCCCAAAGAGAAAACGTCCGATTGATTTTTCGCTTTATTTTACTAAAAGACGTTTTTTGATTATTATATTATTATTTTACCTCTTTTTTGATTTCCAACGTGGTTACGGCACGACCGAACAGTCGGAATTCATTTTAACCAAAGTTAACGGATAATACAATTCAAACGATCGGTGGAAATTTATTTTATTTTTAGGTTAAGCGAGAAATGACTTAAATAAAATGGCTTAAGCACGTCAAAAGGGGGTATAAAAAGTAAATGAAACAAGAATAAAAATACACAAAACACAATGTGGACCACCACGGGTACATAGAATGAATCGAAAAGCTTGGTTCGAGGTACTTACCCATTGAAGATCGAAGAACGAATGAAGAACGTCGAAGAACGGTCAAAACCTTCACGAAATTCCTCACGAAAACGTTTCGGAAGCGCCTCGGCTTGGATTTTCTTCACAGAAACAATTTTTCCAAGCAAATTCGAAAGAGAGAGAAGTGCCTAAGGGGCTGAACCCTTTTTCACTTCACTTCTCTCCCTATTTATAGAAAATTGGGGGAGAAGCTTGCCACCCAACTCGCCCAGGCGAGCAGGGTTGCTTCCTCCAGAAGCAACAGCCTTCTGGAGGAATCTTCTGGAGGGCCCAAGTGGGCTTGGTTGCTATTTGCACCCCCATTTTTACTAAGTACACCCCCTGCCTTTTTTTGGTGATTCTTTTTTCGTAAAGTTACGGAAACTTACGAATTTCGTAACGATACTGGTTTTCTTTCCGTAATGTTACGGAACCTTGTGGATTACATAATCATCCCCTTTTTGACTTACGGAATATTACGGAACCTCACTAATTGTGCAACGATGCTTCCATTTGATTTCCGGTGTGTCACGGAACCTTACGGATTGTGCATCAATATTTTCTTTTGTTTTCCGGCATGTCCTGGAATTTCACAGATTGCCTAATGATGGGTGCCAAGCACCTCACAAGGACCAAACAAAAGTTGCATGTCATCAAGCAAAGGTCCCCGGACGAAATTAGGGTATGACAGGAAGGATCAAACAGTGTCTCATGAACCCTCATGTGCTTATGCCGCCGGTACCCGGAAGGCCTCTCATCTTGTATATGATGATTTTGGACGAGTCGATGGGATGTATGCTGGGGCAACATGACAAGTCCGGGAAGAGAGAGCGTGCTGTCTACTACTTGAGTAAGAAGTTCACGGCCTATGAGATGAACTACTCCCTGCTTGAAAGAATGTGTTGTGCTTTAGTCTGGGCATCCCACCGTCTAAGACAATACATGCTGAGCCATACCACCTGGTTGATATCCAAGATGGACCCGGTTAAGTACATCTTTGAGAAGCTTGCTCTCACAGGGCGGATCGCCCGGTGGCAGGTTTTGCTATCCGAGTTCGATATAGTCTACGTCACCCAAAAGGCAATAAAAGGAAGCGCCTTGGTAGATTATTTGGCTCAACAGCCTCTCAACGACTATCAACACATGCATCCCGAGTTCCCAGATGAGGACATCATGGCCTTGTTTGAGGAAAAGCTAGACGAGGACCAGGACAAGTGGATCGTGTGGTTTGATGGAGTGTCAAACGTTCTAGGCCATGGCGTTGGGGCAGTATTGGTCTCTCCAGACAATCAATGTATACCTTTCACAGTCAGGCTGGGGTTCGACTGCACCAACAACATGACTGAGTATGAAGCGTGCGCCCTGGCCCTCCAGGCAGCAATTGACTCCAATGTCAAGCTACTCAAGGTGTACGAGGACTCAGCACTGCTGATTCACCAGCTGAGAGAGGAATGGGAAACTAGAGACCACAAGTTGATACCCTACCTAGCCTATACCAAGGAATTGGTTGGTTTCTTTGATGAGATCTCCTTCCATCACGTTCCCCGAGAGGAAAATCAAATGGTAGATGCACTTGCCACTTTAGCGTCCATGTTCCAGCTAACACCGCACGGGGACCTACCGTACATTGAATTCTGGTGTTGTGGCAGACCCGCACATTGTTGTCTGGTGGAAGAGGAACGGGACGGTAAGCCTTGGTATTTTGATATCAAGCGATACGTTGAAAGCAAAGAGTACCCACCGGAGGCTTCCAACAACGACAAAAGGACATTGAGAAGATTGGCAGCTGGCTTCTTCATGAGCGGAAGCATACTATACAAGAGAAACCATGACATGGTTCTACTATGCTGCGTGAATGCTAAAGAAGCAGAAAACATGCTGGGGGAGGTCCATGAGGGCTTTTTTGGTACGCACACTAATGGGCACGCCATGGCTAGAAAGATCTTAAAGGCAAGTTACTATTGGCTCACCATGGAGAGTGATTGCTGTCTCCATATGAGTAAATGTCACAAATGTCAGACATTCGCAGACAATGTCAACGCTCCCCCCTGCCTCTGAATGTCTTGGCCGCACCGTGGCCATTTTCCATGTGGGGGATAGATGTGATTGGGGCCATAGAGGCCAAAGCTGCAAATTGACATCGTTTCATCCTAGTGGCAATCGACTACTTCACTAAGTGGGTCGAAGCCGCATCATACGCTAGTGTCACTAGGAGTGTGGTGGTCAGGTTCATTAAGAGGGAAATCATCTGCCGATACGGTTTGCCGAGGAAGATTATCACGGACAATGGCACCAACTTGAATAACAAGATGATGGGGGAAATGTGCGAGGAGTTTAAGATCCAACATCACAATTCCACGCCCTACTGACCAAAGATGAACGGAGCCGTGGAAGCAACCAATAAGAATATCAAGAAGATTATCCAGAAGATGATCGTGTCATACAAAGATTGGCACGGATGCTCACATTCACGTTACACGGTTACCGAACCTCAGTGCGCACGTCAACCGGGGCAACGTCGTTCTCATTGGTATATGGAATGGAGGTTGTGCTACCATTTTGAGGTGGAAGTCTCGTCATTAAGAATCTTGGCGGAATCTGGATTAAAGGAATCAGAATGGGCCAAAGCACGTTTCGATCAGCTTAGTCTCATAGAAGGCAAGCATTTGGCCGCCATGAGTCATGAGCGTTTATATCACAAATGAGTGAAGAACACTTTTGACAAGAAGGTACGTACGCGCTGGTTCAGCGAAGGGGACTTGGTGTTGAAGAAAGTCTCCCAAGCTCTAAAAGACAACAAAGGGAAGTGGGCCCCGAACTACGAAGGGCCTTTCGTTGTAAAAAGGCCTTTCTCCAGAGGGGCCCTGGT
Source organism: Glycine max (assembly GCF_000004515.6). Lineage (NCBI taxonomy): Eukaryota > Viridiplantae > Streptophyta > Magnoliopsida > Fabales > Fabaceae > Glycine > Glycine max. The sequence goes on along the minus strand of NC_038245.2, from coordinate 27,602,981 downwards.
GCTCAACAACATGGATGGCGAGGAGCTACCTTCACCCGTGAACTCCGATGTTGTCAAGCAATACTACGCTTAGGATCTGGGGCAATTAAGGAAGTCGTTGCATGTTCTTTTATTTTTGTGTGTCCTTCTTGGTTTCCCCCAGGGATTCCTGTCCTCTGTAATTTTTCATCGCAGTCTTTTAAAAGAAAAGAACATGGGATTGAGGTTTCGGTCCTCACTTTGTGCTTCAAACTATGTCTAGAATTTGATAACCTGAACCTTTTTGCTCAGTCCATAGGATGCCCCAAGCGCTTAATTAAAACTGAACCTGACCAGTTTTCACTAAAAAGATTATTGCATTTGAAAATGCTCATGCATACGCATACACATGCATATTTTGTTATCTTATAACAGGAGCAGAATCGTCTTAGGCAATGGTTAAATGTCGGGTCGGATCAAAAGGCAGAGACCAATCAAGGTAAACGGTAACGCGGCCACAATTTGCTGCGCAATGTCGTTTCCTGTTTTCAGGTACTTAGGGATGGACGCGAGTAGAGGCTAGGATCACGATCGATAGATCGTCATCCCATGCCCAGCTCTGCACAAGCAGAAAGTGCAGCTGGGAGGCAGCCTAGTATCCTTTAAATTCCCTGTAATTATTATTGTTGTGTCTTTAAAGTAAATGTTGAATGCCTAATCTACCCTAAGGGGGTTCGAGTATGCGAACGCCGACCCATAGAGAGTGCATACCTGTGTCTTCCCAAAAAAAAAATACAGGGTTAAGCTCGCCTGGGCGAGCACCCCTGCACCTGGAAACATAAAAACGAGGGAGAGGGAGTTTCTCTCCACCCAAAACTCCCCTCCCTCATTCAAAAAACGCAACACCCACGGGATTTGCAGATTTTCACCCCTAGGCCACCATTTTTGCGCTTTTGCTTCCATTTTTAGTGTCTTTGGTCACTCCGTACAAGTAAGTGCACTACCCCTTGGTTTCTAGCTTTCCATTGATGCCTTTTATGCTTTAAATGGTACATAATTTGACCAATTCCGTGAGACAATTTGGGGCAAATTTATGCTTTGTTTCTTTGAATTGAGGGGTTGTAGGGGATGGCCGTAGGCCTAGGTTGTGTTCTGAGATGATGGGGTAAGCCACATTGACCCCATTCCCTTGTTGTTGGTACCCAAAAGTGCGTCCACCAAGTGCTCGGTGAAATGCCTCAATGGTATTTTTGCCTAAGTTTGTAAAAATGGCTTTTAGATTGGATTTGTGTATGTATGATCACCACTTTTTGGATGCGGACATCTTTTGAGAACTAGGATAAATGCCAAAACATGACTTAGGCCTAGGGGGCCCAAGCTTTTGTTTGTTGAAATACAAGAAGGCATGATGAGTGAGAGCATGTGGGTGAGGTTTCTCCTTAAGGCCAACACTTGGTTTGGGCTGCACCATGTTTTCCTTGTGCCTAGATAGTGTGAAAATGTCATTCACCATGTACATGTGTATGTTGAATAGGTAGCTAAATGTTTTGCAAATGTGCATATATGTTGAAAATGGCACGAAAATGCGTCTCAAAGTAAGAACATATGATATGAAATTGCCTTTCAAGAATGTGAATAAGTAGTACAAAAATTACTTTTCCAATGAAGGTGCGATATGAATTTGTTTTCAAATGAGTAAAAGCATGTGCGAATATAACATGAAGTTGCCTCTCAAATGTATGAACATGTATGTGAATGAAATATGAACATATAGCAAAAAGAATGGGGTAGGTGGGTAGCAAAAGCCTTGGAAAATATGTATGGATAGTTTGACACATAGCGTAAGGAATTTATTTGCCAAAAAAAAGTAGGTGCATCTTGTAGGGTGTCGTTCATCAAGAGAAAGATAGGTATAGATGTATGAATATCCTAGGAGAACCCGTGCATTAATGTGTAAACATTCCTTTCAAAATTCATATGGATGTTCATGCTTTGTTGGAAAAAGGGTACGTTGTTTGGCTTGATCTGGCTTTCGTTTTGAGTAAGTTTTTCTTGAACTAACTTTCTAAACGATTTTGCAGGAAATGCCTCCAAAGAAACTCTCCACGAAGAGGTCTAGAAGAGACGCCGCAGCGGAAGGGCCCAATTCCACCCCCGAGTTTGATAGTCACCGTTTCCAGAGCGTCGATGATATGAACCCTCATGGCACAAGGGCTGACTTAGGATCGTCTAGGATTAAACCTTGATGGAAAATGCGGAAATTGATTAAGGATGAAAAATAAGGTGGTTAATTTCGTGGGTCTTAATAAGGTGGTTCTTGGCATAAAATGGATTAATGGGATGGTAAAACGTAGGTTAAGTGGTGGCTGGACAGAAATATAGAAATGGCAATAACTCAAGCTACAGGGCTCCAAATGAGGTGATTCCAAAACGAGGTGAAAGGTCTCGTTTTGAAATTCAATATAGGCTCAAGAATCACTTAATTTGAGTGCGTAAAATGGGAGTTATGGCCACGATATAATTCTGGGCAGAAGTGGATTTTCTGGAATTGTGATTTGAAAGAACAAGGTGAAGATGAAAGGAAGGAAAGAATCACTCTTTCCGGCGAGGGCAACACACAAAGGTTATGAAAGTCCTTTGATACAGCTAGGGTGTTCTTGAATCACTCAAGAATTTAGAAGAATCACTCTCACTAAGATAAAAGAGATAAACTCTAATTTTCTGAATAAAACTCAACTTGTGTTTATTGATAAAATGGTTCAGCTTATATAGAAGCTTTACATCAGATTTTAGTAATGACCCACTAACCTAGAATTAAAATAACTTAATGCCATTAACCTAGGGAATTAAAAAAAACTTAATCGCTGAGTGTAACTGAAATTGTGGCAACCAAAAGTCACCCCCAACAGCCAACAAGTCAGCCACCATTTGGTCTCCCAAAAGGCTGATGCCTAGGTTGCCAATTGGGCCCTTATTACAACTTGAACTAAACCTACTAAAGCCCTTTTAGTTGATTAACCCAAAACATATTTTTGGTCAGCCAACTTTACAGGGATTGGGCCATTATTTAGACAAACTAAACACTCTAAAATTGAGACAAAGTGGTGCCATTTAGTCCTCCTCCATTTGGGCCATGATACAACTCACAACCTTGGACTTTTCTCCTTGAAACTTGGGCTTGTATTCAAATAGTATGGACAACACTTGTTGAAGAGCTTCCTTGGCTTTCCTTGCTCTAGCCCTTGTCATAGGTCCTCCAAGTCCTTCAAGTGGATCCTTGCCCTTGCTCTTGGTCATGTCCTTATCAGCCGAGCACCAGCAGCGCTTCGAGGCCATCAAAGGATGGTCGTTCCACAGAGAGAGGCGCGCCCAGCTCAGGAAGGATGAGTATACGGACTTTCAGGAGGAGATAGCTCGCAGACGTTGGACTTCGCTGGTGACTCCCATGGCTAAGTTTGACCTTGAGATAGTCCTAGAGTTCTACGCTAATGCTTGGCCCACAGAGGAGGGAGTGCGAGACATGCATTCATGGGTGAGGGGTCAGTGGATTCCCTTTGATGCAGATGCCCTCAGCCAGTTCCTGGGTGACCCGCTAGTTTTGGAGGAAGGCCAGCAATGTGAGTTCAGCCAGAGGAGGAACAGGGCCGACGGATTCGACGAGGAGGCCATTGTCCAGCTATTATGCACACCGGGGCAGGATTTCGCCTGGACCGTTGCAGGGAGGCGGGTACGGATCATGCGCACCAGCATGACCACTTTGACCCAGATGTGGATGACACTGCTGCTTAGCAATGTCTTGCCTAGCGATCATAACTCTGATCTCCCTCTACCTAAGTGCCAGTTGGTGTATGCCATCCTGACACGGATGAGCATCCACATGGCCCAGGTGATTGCTGACGCCATCTATTTGTTTGCAGGTATGCCACCCACCGGGCACCCTCTGGACCCGGATAAGTCTAACAGGGCCCTGGGGTTTCCGGCGTTGATCACGGACCTCTGCCAGTCATTCAAGGTTCCCGTCATCCCCAGTAAAGTGATCCGACCGCCAATCACCCGGGCCTTCATCGAGAAGTACTGCACGCCCATGCAGGTGCAGGGTGATGCACATCAGGCCGCAGACGCACCGCCACCACCTCGGCAGGCCGATCCCGCTGGATCACTAGGCATGGAGCGTTATCTCCAGCACTTGGTTCGCCAGCAGGCGGCCAACCACCGTGGGCAGGTGCAGATACATGAATGTCTCTACCGGTTTAGCCTCAGTCAGCAGGGGCAGGGTTCCGCTCCTTTTTCATGCCCTACTCCGGAGCAGTTTGGGGCTGAGGTCGCATAGCTCGGAGACTGGCCCGAGGCCCAGGCAGGGGAGAAGCCTGCAGGATCCCCTGGTGAGGCAGAGGAGGCCTATATGGATGAAGATATGACTGACTTGCTCGGTTTCTTGGGAAGTAGCGGAGCCACGTGACCGAGGTCACCGCACTTTTGTTATTGACATTACTGTTTTTTGTTATTGTCTATATTGCTATTGACATTACTGTTTTCTGTTATTATCTATATGGTTACTAACGTTGCGGTTATTATTTTTTGTTGTCTCTGTTAAAATTTTGCGTTATGGCTCCCAATTATTTTGTCACCGTTTTTTTTTTTTTGCGACTTACCATTTCGCATGATTTTTTTTTTTGTTTACCTTGAGGTTAGACGTAAGTAGGTAGCGTGCGCCCTTGTCTGCACGACCTTTTCAAAGAGAAAAAGAAAAAAAAGGGAGAGGAAATGAATAGATGATAATAACTTAAAAAGGGAAAGAGAAAGAGAAAGAAAAAAAAGAGAAAAAGAAAGAAAAAAAGAAAATAATAATAAAAAAGTTGTCTAGCTAAGAAAACCAACGTGCTTTTGAAAGGAGATAACTTCCAGCTTTTCTTTGCAAAAATTTTCAATGATCATAATCAGTTTTTGAAAAATATGTACACACCTAAAGGGTGAATGCTGTGAAAATTTTCTCGAACACCCAAAATAGACTCGAATGAATGCACAATTTGATAAAAGAACATGTTTTGGAAACATTGGGTTGACTTAAATAGAGAAAATGAATCATGAGCCCTAGCATCACATGACCATAAAAACTTGACACTTGAGTGTCCACATGGGTGCATGCATGACTAGTTTTGCATAAAATTTCCAAATCATCATTGTTGCATGTGTATCATGGAAATAATGTGGGACATCCCCTTTTCCCCGAACTGCTGGCCAAACCAACACCCTGACATATACCATGTCTATCCATTCTACAAGCCTTGAGCCAAAATCCCAACTTACCATAATCCTTGCTCTCAAAAGAAAACAAAGCAAAAAGAAAGAAAACTCTCGATCAAGGATCGGAAGAAAATAGAAGTATTCATAGATGATATTTTGGTATACTCCAAGACTAGAGAGGAACATGAAGAACATCTGAGGATTGTGTTGCATACCCTTAGGCACCAACAACTCTATGCTAAGTTGTCCAAGTGTGAGTTCTGGTTAGAGAAAGTTAGTTTCCTAGGGCATGTGATATCTCAAGGGGGTATAGTTGTGGATCCCTCTAAGATAGAAGTTGTTCTTAAGTGGGAGAGTCCTAAGTCTGTTTTTGAGATTAAGAGTTTTCTGGGCTTAGCAGGATATTACCGGAGATTCATAGAAGGTTTTTCCAAGTTGGCTCTACCTTTAACTAAACTGACTCGTAAGGGTCAAGCTTTTGTGTGGGATACCCAATGTGAGCATAGTTTCCAGATCCTTAAGGAAAGATTGACGACCGCTCCAGTGCTAGTTTTGCCTAACCCGAGAGAACCCTTTGAGGTGTATTGTGATGCATCAAAGATGGGTTTAGGCGGAGTGTTGATGCAAAATGGCCAAGTGGTGGCCTATGCTTCTAGACAACTTAAGACTCATGAGAGGAATTATCCCACCCATGATCTAGAGCTGGCTGCTGTAGTTTTTGCCCTTAAGATTTGGAGACATTATCTGTTTGGCTCTAAGTTCGAGGTGTTTAGTGATCATAAGAGCCTTAAATACTTGTTTAGTCAGAAGGAGTTGAACATGAGACAAAGGAGATGGTTAGAGTTTCTTAAGGATTATGATTTTGAGCTTAGCTACCATCCCGACAAAGCCAATGTAGTGGCTGATGCCTTGAGTAGGGAATCTCTACATATGTCTTCCTTGATGGTTAGAGAGATGGATCTCCTGGAACAGTTTAGAGACCTTAGTCTTGCATGTGAGGTTACTCCTAATAGTGTAAGATTATGAATTTTGAGGATCACTAGTGAGTTACTAGGTGATATCAGGGAAGGTCAGAAGATTGATCCTTTTCTAAGGACTCAGTTAGAGGCTATAGAGTCAGGAAGGGACAGTAGTTTCAATGTTGGACCAGATGGAGTTTTGAGACTTCAAGATAGGATTTGTGTTCCCAATGTGCCTGAACTTAGGAAGATGATCTTAGAGGAAGGACATAGGAGTAATTTGAGCATCCATCCTGGTGCTACCAAGATGTATCATGATTTAAAGACGACGTTTTGGTGGCCCAACATGAAGAAAAAGGTTAGTGAGTTTGTGTATGCATGCCTAGTCTGTCAGAAGGCTAAGATAGAATATCAGAGACCTTCAGGGAAGTTACAACCCTTAGAGATACCCCAGTGGAAGTGGGACAGTATTTCCATGGATTTTGTGGTAGGACTACCTAGAACCCCTAGAGGTTTAGATTCTATCTGGGTTATTGTTGACAGATTGACTAAGTTTGCTCGCTTCATTTCCATTAATATCAGATTTTCCTTGGAGAAGTTGACCACCTTCTATATAAGTGAGGTTGTCAGGTTACATGGTGTGCCATCTAGCATAGTATCTGATAGAGATCCTAGATTTACCTCTAGATTTTTGGGAGAGCTTGAACAGAGCGTTGGGAACCAAGCTTAGACTGAGTTCAGCCTACCATCCTCAGACTGATGGCCAAACTGAACGGACCATTCAGTCGTTGGAGGACCTTTTAAGAGCATGTGTCTTAGAGCAGAAGGGAAGCTGGGAGGGTTTTCTTCCATTGATAGAGTTCACTTATAACAACAGTTTTCATTCTACCATTGGCATGGCTCCCTATGAAGCTTTGTATGGTAGAAGGTGTAGAACACCCCTATGTTGGTTAGAGCCCGGAGAAGGCCTCATCTTAGGACCAGAAGTGGTACAACAAACCACTGAGAAAGTTAAGTTAATTCAAGAAAGGATGAGAACTGCTCAGAGTAGGCAGAAAAGTTATCATGATAAGAGGAGGAAAGATCTGGAATTCGAGGTTGGTGATCATGTATTCTTGAGAGTCACTCCATGGACTGGGGTTGGTCGAGCATTGAAATCCCGAAAACTCACACCTCGCTTTATTGGTCCTTTCCAAATTCTTAAGAAAGTTGGCCCTGTGGCATACCAAATTGCACTACCCCCGTCTCTTTCTAATCCTCACAATGTCTTTCATGTGTCTCAACTCCGTAAGTATATCCGTGATCCATCCCATGTGATTGAATTGGATGATGTACAAGTGAAGGAGAATTTGACATATGAAATATTGCCTTTGAGGATCGAGGATTGGCGAACAAAACACCTAAGAGGGAAAGAGATTTCGTTGGTCAAGGTGATATGGGGAGGTGCATCAGGAGAAGATGCCATGTGGGAATTAGAAATTCAGATGCGAGAAGCTCACCCATCCTTGTTTGAGTAAGGTAAATTTCGAGGATGAAATTTCTAAAAGGGTGGGAGAGTTGTAACACCCTGATATATATATATCTATATATTATTAGTAATTATGTTTGATGTTTGATTATTTGTTGCGTTATTTTCATCCGTAATTATTTTTAAGGAAGTTAATTTAGTTAATAGAGGGGTGGATAGATAAGGATGTAGCTTCTCAAAGAAGCCTCTTGTGAAAGCTTCTCAAAGAAGCCACGAGGAAGCTTCTAGAGGAAGCCTCTTAATGAAGCTTCTAGAGAAAGCTACATGAAGCTGCCTCGGTAGAAACGCTGCCTAGCCTTCATTAACCGTTGGATCTTCTCGAAATTTGGCCTTAAACTTCACAAGACACTTTTCCATGATCTGACCGTTGGGATCTTTGAGAAGATGTCTGGAGTGTGCTAGAAGTCTCTTAATAAAGCTTCTGGAGGAAGCCTCTTAATGAAGCTTCTAGATAAAACTACATGAAGCTGCCTCGGTAAAAATACTTCCCAGCCTTCGTTAACCGTTGGATCATCTCGAAATTTTGTTTGCAACTTCACAAGACACTTTAACATGATTTAACCGTTGGGATCTTTGAGAAAATATCTGGAGTGTGCTAGAAGCTTCCTTTCCCGAGAGCATCTCTTATTTAAGCATTTCAGCCTTTGCTTTCTTGTAGCTTAGGAAAAATGTCATTTCTTCTTCTTTCTTTCTTCCAAATCCATTTCTAAAGTTCCAAGTACTTTCTCCATCACCCACATCCACCATTAGCCACCACAAACCATCATTGTTCTCCATTGAAAACCCACACCGAGAGGAACCCTTCAACCAAAGCAGAATTTCCAACTTGGCTTGCGGTTTCGGTAGAGAACGAAAATCCTAATCTGATCTTTCGTTTTCTTTCGAGGTAACCATGGTTCTATGCTTGTTTCTTGTTAGTTCCATCTTGTCTTTGCATCTTTTCTAACTTTGCAACCGCCATTGCATGTCTTATGCTTCCTTTGAAAAACCTTAGAGAAAGAGACTTTGTAAACATTATCCTTTCATGAAATACATGTTATTTTCGTAACCTACACTAAACCCCGGTCACATTGGCGTGGTCGGAATTTCCAAATTACGTTCCTTTGTAAAACCCGAAATACTCTCAGCTTTTTCATGTAGTAATGTGGGTGTTTGACCCAGAGCACTGTTACTAGCTTTGTTTTCTTAAATCCATACTAAGTCTCCTTCGTTTTGGCATGGTAGAGGCTTGTGTGGAATCGACAAGCAAGGACAAAAAGGAATCTTCAAGTGACGCGACGAGGAATCCGTGGGGTAGCTCACTATAGGTAAGGGGAGTTTATTATAAAATTTACCATTTTAACACCATAGTTAGGGTCAGGGAACCTAGCTATGAGGATATCTGCCTGTCCCTGTGCATGCTGATTTTTCTTCAAAGAAAATTACGTTTTAACTAATGGGATGCGATATATATATTGTGATGAATGATATTGTTTTGGTTGTTTGAAGGCTGTGCGTGTGGAAATGATATTGTTGTGTTTGTTTGAATTGTTGTTGATGTTGCTATTGAGGATTTTAATTGATATGTGATGATAATGATGATTATGATGATATTGATTTGAGATGACATTGTTAATAAAGACCATGTCAACATGAATTGTTATTATTGATGAATATGTGAATATGAAATGAGGTTGTTGTTGTTGTTGATAACGTCATTGAGATGAGATGATATTTATGTTGTGAATGACATGGAAATACGATTTGTTCATTGATGTTGGAAATGCATTGGCATGTGCATGTTGTGTATGTTCGTGGGGGGCACTGTGCACTGACCTTTCAGGGTCTTTGGCACTAGCTTTTGGCCACGTTCATACGTTGGATGTTGTGTATGATCGTGGGGGGCACAGTGCACTGACCTTCCAGGGTCTTTGGCACTAGCTTTTGGCCATGATTATACGTCGTATGAAGTGTATGTCATGGGGGGTAGAGTGCACTGACCTTGTCGGATGGCCCAGACGTGGGTAACTAGCATGGTTAAAGAATCTAAGCATTCCTGAGGGGATGCTTAGGTGCTTTAATTGGTCCATGGTCTTTGGCATTTACTTTTGGCCGTGATCATAGCTCATACGACACAGGAAATAGAGTAACTGTGGCCAAGTGTACTTTGTACTAGGGGGCTGTCACCTGGTAGGGAACACCTTTGGGCTCCCAGGCTGATCACTTATGGGAGGGGGGCTGTTACGTGCACAACTGGGTGGTCTCGACAAACTCAGCACAGTTCCCTAAGTGAGAGTGTCGTGTGGACACGCTTAGGCTATTTCCTGATATTTGGTTGTTGTTGGTACGTACCACATTGCATCTGAGTGTTGAGTCAGGTGCATGCATCATTCTGTGCAGTCTTGATTGGGTCCATGGATGGATGATGAGTAATTGTTGGATGTGAATGATGAATATTTGTTGGATATGAGTGTTGAATAATGATTGTTGTGTATGCTTATCATGTTTGCCTATGTTCCTTGCTAATTGTGGTTATTTGGAATTGGTATTGGTTCTTTTATAATAAACTCACCCTTGCAATTTTGTATCGTGTGGTTGATACCTGTGATGATCACGAACCTTGTTCGTGGGAGCAAAATGACAGTGGCAGGGTGTAGGGAGTAAGATTCTGGTGAGGAGCCGCCGAGCCGACGTGATGGCGTTGGCGTTATTTTGGGAGAGAGTTGTGTTTTGTAATCAACTCCTCCGTAGTTGGTTTTTAAGTTTTATTTTGTTGAGTTAAAGATGTAAAACTGGAATTTTAATTTTATATATATATATATATATATATATATATATATATATAAACATATTTAATTTTCGTTATGTGTATGACATGTACCGAATTATTGTTTCTATGTAATTATGCATAATCACTTAAGTAATGGCGTGTTGTTGGATGAATTTATGTTGTGACAAAATCACTTCTATTTTCATAATAAAAAATTAAGGGAGTTCTTTTTATAAAAATTGAAATTATCGAATATTAGAGTGTGGATACCGTAGCGACGAGGCAGGTCGTTACACAAACACTCAGAGCCAAATTCCCCACAAAAAAAACAAACCATTCGCGAGGAAAAGTCCTATTGATCCATGATCATGCATGTAATCTTTGATTTGATAGGAAATGATTTGCAAAATCAAGTCATGACATATCTATGGTTCGGAATTAGGATGAAACACTTACCCGTGTGAGATTGATACAATTTGAGTGATTTTCTTCTATTTTTGTTGAACCCAGTGTTTCCTCTAAATGGTCATTTAGAAGCGAAATGCTAACGTCCAAAATCTCATTTATGGTTATGAGAAAATTTCATCAGCATACTCTCCTTCCCCGGTAGGCACATTGTTTTTCATCCGAAAAGCATATGTTGCTATGATCAGTTGGAAGTTTTGTCTCTTTACTAAAGCATGTTCGCATTTTAGTGAAGAAAACAACGAGACTATTTTAGTCTCACAGTTATCTAGAACTACGTAGGTCTGAGTTCCTCATTGAGGATGCGTAAGAGCAAGAGTCTCGCTTTTGTCGGCCGCCCCACAATCTCTGTCATACTGACCCTGAGGTCATGTGACATGCGGAGACAAATTATGATCATTCTGCACCTTTTCGCCATCCGGAGACGATCGAGTCCAATGGCACGCAGAGACAAATTATGGTCATTCTGGGCCTTTTGTCATCCAGAGGCGGCGAGCCCGATGACATGCGGAGACAAATTATGGTCATTCTGCACCTTTTCGCCATCTGGAGACGATCGAGTCCGATGGCACGCAGAGACAAATTATGGTCATTCTGCGCCTTTTGTCATCCAAAGGCGGCGAGCCCGATGACATGCGGAGACAAATTATGGTCATTCCGCACCTTTTCACCATCTGGAGACGATCGAGTCTGATGGCAGGCAGAGACAAATTATGGTCATTCTGCACCTTTTGTCATCTAGAGGCGGCGGGTCCGATGACATGCGGGGAAACCATATGGTCCCGCACCTTTTTTCACTATCCAGAGACAATCAAGTCCGACAGCACGCGGAGACAAATTATGGTCATCCGCACGCTTTTGCTATCTGCAAGACTCGATGCCTGATAACACGCAGAGACTAACGTCGTCTTTTGTGCCTTTTGTCATCCAGAGGCGACGAACCCGATGACATGCGGAGATACCTTATGGTCATCCGCACCTTTCGTCAACCGAGAGGAACGAATTCGGTAGTGTTAGGATGATGTTGGTCGTTCGGTGCTGATCGTTTTCAAAAAAATTTGCAGGTTTTTTTCACTCTCGTCGTCCGGAAACATTCAAGTTCAGCGACGCGCGGGACTTCTTCTCTACTGGGCAGAGACGATTGGGTGCAATGGCAAAGGGAAGTGTCGTGGTTGTCCAACTTTGTCGTTTTCAAAACACTGAAGTTTATTGATGCTTCTGATGCCTTTTCTTTTCTTACTGAACGATAGGTTCCACTGGCGGGGAGATTGACCGGCCGAGTGATGTTCCACTCGAACGAAATTAGTGTCTTATATTTACTTCCCTTTTATCTCCAATAAAAGACAAGTAAAGAAGGGCAACTGTCATACCCTAATTTCGTCCGGGGACCATCTGTTTGGTGGGATGCGACCTTCGCTTGGCCACTTCGAGGTACTTGATACCCATCGTTAGGCAATCCGTGAAATTCCGCGACATGTCGGGAGTCGAAAGGAAGTGTTAATGTGTAATCTGTAAAGTTCCGTAACATTTCAGAGGCCAAAGAGGGGACGATTGCGTAATCCGTAAGGTTTTGTGACATTACGAAAAGAAAACAAGTATTGTTACGTAATTCGTAAAGTTCCGTAACGTTACGGAAAAAGAATCAGGAAAAAAAGGTAGATGGAGGTGTATTTAGTAAACAAGGGTGTGCAAATAGCAATCAGCCCCACTTGGGCCTTCTAGGATGTTCCAACAGAAGGTGGTGTCTTCTGGTGGAAGCAACCCAGCTCGCTTGGGCGAGCTGGGCGGCAACCACCTCCCTCTTTTCCCCTATAAATAGGGGGAAAAGGGCAGAACAAATTCGTTCAACCCTCCTGGTATCTGAGATTCACTTAAAATTAGTGAGAAAAATTGTTTCCGTGAAGAAAATCCAAGCCGAGGCGCTTCCATAACGCTTCCGAGACGTTTCCGTGGGCGATTTCGCGAAGGTTTTCCATCGTTCTTCATCATTCTTCGTTTGTTCTTCGTCGTTCTTTGGTCTTCAACCGGTAAGTTCCCGAAATCGAACCTTTCAATTCATTCTATGTACCCTTAGTGGTCCCCACTTGTTTCGCGTGCTTTTATTTTTATTTCATTTGCTTTCTGTACCCCCTTTTGACGTGCTTTAGTCATTTATTTAAGTCATTTTCTCGCCTAATCAAAAATAAAATAAATTTCCACCGATCATTTGAGTTGTAACATCTTTTAATTTCTGTTAGAATAAAATCTGATCGATCTGTCATGCCGTAACCACGTTTAAAACCAAAAAGAGGCAAAATAATAATATAATAATAAAAAAAATATCTTTAAATAAAATAATAAAAAAAATCAATCGGACATTTTTCTTTGGGATTTTCTTTCTTAATCGAATTGACTAATACTGAAATTCTGATACCAATGACAGATGTCGTACCGGATGTCACGACATCACGCTTCAGAACATGCAGATTATATTTGACTGTATGAACAGATTAAACAAGTAAATAACACAAGAGAATTGTTAACCCAGTTCGGTGCAACGTCACCTACATCTGGGGGCTACCAAGCCAGGGAGGAAATCCACTAAAATAGTGTTAGTTCGAAGATCTAACAGCCACTGTTTACAACCTTCTCACCTAACCACTACCCGTGCAACCTCTACCTAAGAGCCACTCTTAGATATGAGAACCCCTCTCACTCCCTCTCAATCACTCTCCCGTGTTTACAATTAAATCAAAGACACACCAGAGATTGCTCTCTGAACATTAGAGATCAACTCTACACACTCAGGTCCAACACTTGATGTTAGGGTAACATCAAGGTGGCTCAAAAAACACTCAAGTCCCAAAACTCACAAAATAACTCTTCAATCTCGGACTTGGTAGTAAACTCGTGCAGCCTTCATGTTTATATAGCAGTGTGCGTATCTGGGCTGCAACAACTTGCGCTGGATAAGATCTATCATTCTCCTGAAAAATCTGCACTTAAAGATCTAAAAGATAAAGTTTGATCTTTTAGTTTTTATCTTTAATCTTTAATCCCTGAACGAACTATTCAAGTTTGTAATTCGAACTTTAATTATCTTTTAATTCGTTCCTAAAGATAGATCGCCAAATCTGTTGCTAACTGCACATTAATCTGTTAAAGATATAACAGATTTATGTGTCCAGTATTTTCGGGCAGGATGTCCTGGACATCGTATCCGACATCGTGGATCCTGCAGCTTCAATTCTTCATTTGACATTTTATCTTGCCTTGTGCATTGTGCAGCCCAATCTGATTCCTTGACATAACGTTGGACATCATGTGCAGCAACTCCAGCTTTCCTTCATTGTCTAAGTGCTTATGTTTTAACAAAATTTTAGCCAATCTTTTAAAACTCAGTAAAGCTAAGCACTAACAATCTCCCCCTTTGGCAAATTTTGTCTAAAACATACTTAGACACTTCCTGAGCAGGTACGAGCAGTTATGCAAGTGGGATCAGCAACTTTCATTATCAGAGTAATCAAGCACAGCGGTATCTGTAGTGGCGACAGCAAAATTCTGCAAGTTGCAAGTCGTTTCCAGGATGTCAAGACATCTCACGTGACATCAGCTTTCTGCTCCCCCTGTCTCCATGCTCTTACTGCATCTTCTATCAGCTACTAGTTTCAGTAGCATACATCAATCATCATCAGCAGCAGTAGTCTCCCCCTCAAAATCATATACATACAACTCCCCCTCAACATCATGAATCATGCATAATACTACTATTGCATACATAGTATCCTACTACTCAAAATCATAAATCATGCATATACTATTATACTATTTCTCCCCCTTTTTAGACAGAATTTGACAAAACTAGAATGCATGCAAATATTACAGACCAATAGCAATCAATTGTTCAAAGGGACATGCCCCTATAGCTAGTAAAAAGCAAAAATAAAGGTCTGATGGTCATGGGGTGGCATCAGAATCATCATCATCGGATTCTGTATCCTCTGCTGCATCTTCTTCTTCCTCAGCGGCTTCTTCTTCTTCCTCAGCTGCTTCTTCTTCTTCCTCAGCTGCTTCACCATCATCAATGCCACTGTCTGAGAGTCTTTTGATCAGGCGTTCCAGCTCCATTTTCTTCTCTGTGGTGGCTTTGATGGTTGCTTCCAGCACCTTGCATGTGTCCTTGAGTTCAGCAATCAAAGCATCCTTGGACACAGCACCTGAAGCAGCAGCTTTCCCTGATGTCGAGACAATGTCTGGGACATGTGTCCCCTCAAACAGTTTGTAATGCAGGGACAGAGCCGATTCTCTCTTCATCACAGAGTCAATGTTGTTTAAAATATTGGGATGTTGACTCAACATAATGCCACACAATACAGTTGGGAAGGCAATGGGTAATTTGACAGCAAAAGATTCTGAATGCTTAACAGTTTGGTCAAAAATATAGTTTCCAAAATTAAATTTGGACTTGGTTCCAACAGCATACAGAAATTTACCCAAACCTGTGGCAACAGTGGAAGTATGATTGGTGGGTACCCAGTTTGCAGCGCCAATCCTATGCAGGATTGCATACTTCACACTTAGCTTCCCTGCAGAAAGCTTCCCTTTCTTTGGCCAATGCTGGACTTGTTTGGCAGTGATTTCCTTGGCAATTTGATGCTCAGAAACAGCAATATCCACCACTCCTTCAGTTGGTCTGCCCAGATATTTGTTGATTACAGCAGGGGAGAATCTAACACATTTTCCTCTGACAAACACTTTCTGATAATCATCACTCTTTCTGTTTGTTATGTCAGAGGGAATGTTGACAATGAATTCCCTGACTAGACTTTCATAGCAACTCCCAACTTGGTGACAGTTTTCAGCAGTCCAGCAGCCTTGATGAGGTCCATGATCTCCTTGCAATCCAAGGCATCTCTTCCCAGTTCTCTTTCAACAGCAAGTCTGCGTTGATATACAAATTTCCACCTTTCAACATTGCCAATGGAGTGGAATGAAATGTTGTCCAATGGTGCATCAGGGACATTTCCAGGCACCTTTTTCCCTGATTTCTTGGCCCTCTTGATGTCGAGAACATCTAGTTCGACATCATCATCAGAATCAGATGAGGAAATTTCTTTCCTCTTCTTGGAAGGAATTGCAACTTTGCTCCATCTGGATGTGGTAGGAGTGATTGGTGTGCTCTTCTTCTGTGCCATAGTTTTGATTCGTCCAGACCTAGTAATGGGGGTTTTCCCCTTTCTGCTTTGTAATCTTTCTGCAATGCCAGGTGCCAACTTGTTGGCAATGGGTTCCTCATCAGATTCTACTTCTTCTAGGTCAATGAGGTCACCTGGAGCAGGTTCTGGTGCCCTTGGTGCAGGGGTCTCCTCTGTGGCTTGATCCTCTTCCTCTGTTGATTCCTCTTTACTGGATGAAGAGAGGACTTCAGCATTTGGGGTGGAAGATGTTGGAACATCTTTGTCAGCATCAGGGACAGAAACATTTGGGGTGGAAGATGTTGGAACATCTTCATCAGCATCAGGGACAGAAGCATTTTTCAGAATGCTACTCACAATACTGCGGATCTTCTTATCCATCTCCGGGTCTACTTCCCTAGGACTTGTTGCAAGGCTAGGGTTTTCAGAAATCTTCACTCCCTGTTGTCTTTTGGGAACCAGTTTCTCAGGAACAGGGGCTTGACCAGGAATCATTTGTATGGGTTGGATATGGAATTCAGGTTGTTCCTGGTTTGATGGTGCTTTGGTGGATGATGGAGATGATGGTACAGAGGGTGAACCAGGAGATGAAGTTTCTTTTGGTGAGGTAGCCATGGAGAAGTAGAGCTTTTGAAATGGTTTCGTGAAAATCTGAGAGGTGTTGGGGAATGCTGATGAAAACGAGAATGCCACGAAAATGTAAATTTGAATGAGGAATGTAGAGGGACGTGTGAAGCAACGGTCGAATCTGTTTTGGCCCAGTAGTGAACGTGCTATTAACGTTTGAGCACATTCAGATAGAAGTAATTGCTATAAGTCTTCTAGCAGACAAATGCCCAGCTTGCCCCTCAGTTTTTCAAACTGATTTGCATCCAACGCCTTTGTGAAAATATCTGCTATTTGTTCCTCAGTGTCAACGTGCTTCAGTGTGATCACTTTATCATCAACAAGATCTCTAATATAGTGATGTCTAATGTCAATGTGCTTGGTTCTGCTGTGTTGAACAGGGTTTTTAGAAATATTAATAGCACTCAAGCTGTCACAGTACAATGTCATGACATCTTGTTCGACATTGTACTCCTTGAGCATCTGCTTCATCCAAACTAGTTGTGAACAGCTGCTTCCTGCTGCAATATACTCTGCTTCTGCAGTAGATAGGGACACACAGTTCTGCTTCTTGCTGAACCATGAAATAAGATTGGTTCCCAAATAGAAACATCCACCAGAAGTGCTTTTTCTGTCATCTGCACTTCCAGCCCAATCAGCATCACAATATCCAACCAGCATTGAATCTGAACAATGACAGTACATAATCCCATAGTCACTGGTGCCATTTACATATTTCAGAATTCTCTTTACTTGATTCAAGTGACTTATCTTGGGATTGGCTTGATATCTTGCACAAACACCTACTGCAAAGGTGATGTTAGGTCTGCTTGCTGTTAAATATAGTAAACTTCCAATCATGCTTCTGTACAGACTTTGATCAACACTGGTGCCAGCTTCATCCTTTGACAGCTTCAAGTGAGTAGGTGCAGGTGTTCTTTTATGGCTGGCATTTTCCATCCCAAACTTCTTGACAATGTTCTTTGCATACTTGCTTTGTGAGAGGAATATGGAGTCTTCCATCTGCTTCACTTGGAGTCCCAGAAAATAAGTCAGCTCTCCAACAAGACTCATCTCAAATTCAGATTGCATCTGTTGGACAAAATGTCGAAGCATCTCATTCGACATCCCTCCAAACACAATGTCATCAACATATATCTGTGCTATCATCAAGTTTTCAGTATCTTGTTTGACAAAGAGAGTCTTGTCAATTCCTCCCTTCCTATACCCTTGCTGAGTAAGGAACTCTGTTAGTCTTTCATACCAAGCTCTTGGAGCTTGCTTCAATCCATAGAGAGCCTTCTTGAGCCTGTATACATGATCTGGATGAGTTGGATCTACAAATCCCTTTGGCTGCTCCACATAGGCTTCTTCATTCAGGTATCCATTCAGAAACGCGCTCTTCACATCCATCTGGTACAACTTGAATTTGAGGATGCAAGCTACACCAAGTAACAATCTGATGGACTCAAGTCTAGCAACAGGGGCGAAAGTTTCATCAAAGTCTACACCTTCAATCTGAGTGTAGCCTTGAGCAACCAGTCTGGCCTTGTTTCTGGTTATAACACCTTCTTCATTGGTTTTGTTCTTGAAGATCCACTTGGTACCAATCACATTAGTTCCCTCGGGTCTAGGAACTAGCTCCCAAACTTCATTCCTTTTGAATTGCTCCAATTCTTCTTGCATAGCATTGATCCAGAACTCATCAGTCAGTGCCTCTTTCACATTCTTGGGCTCAATTCTGGAGACAAAACATGAATTGGAGACAATCTCAATCTCCCTTGATCTTGTAGTGACTCCTCTGTTTGGATCTCCTATAATCAGCTCCTTGGGGTGCATCTTCTGGATTTTAATGGAGGGTCTCTTGTCAGGTTGATTGATGTTTGGTTCATCTATAGCAGAATCAGAGTTTTCTGCATTTTCTGCACTTTTAGCTGTATCTGCTACATTGTCTCCCGATGTTCTGACATCTTCTTCGACATCCTGCTTTCTTGCTGGAGTTAGATCATCAACAACCACATTGATGGATTCCATCACAGTTCTGGTTCTGGAATTGAATACTCTATATGCTCTGCTGTTTGTAGAGTATCCCAAGAATATCCCTGCATCACTCTTGGGATCCATCTTTCTCCTTTGCTCTCTATCTGCCAAAATGTAACATGGACTTCCAAAGATGTGGAAGTGCTTGACAGTTGGCTTCCTCCCTTTCCAGATTTCATACAGTGTGGTTGGAGTCCCTCTTCTAAGTGTGACTCTGTTGTGGATGTAGCATGCTGTGTTCATGGCTTCAGCCCAGAGATTATAGGGAAGTTCTTTGGCATGAAGCATGACCCTAGCAGCTTCTTGCAAAGTCCTGTTTTTCCTTTCAACTATGCCATTTTGTTGTGGTGTAATGGCTGCAGAGAACTCATGAGTGATGCCTTCAGATGTGCAGAATTCAGTAAACTTGCTGTTTTCAAACTCTCTGCCATGGTCACTCCTGATTCTCTTGATGACACAGTCTTTTTCTTTTTGAAGTCTTAGACTCAACTCTTTGAATACTTCAAAGGTGTCTGATTTCTCTCTGATAAAGTTGACCCAGGTAAATCTGGAGAAATCATCCACAACAACATAGGCATACCTTTTTCCTCCAAGGCTTTCAACTTGCATAGGCCCCATCAAGTCCATGTGAAGTAGTTCCAGCACCCTGGAAGTGGTCTGATGTTGAAGCTTCTGGTGGGACATCTTGACTTGCTTTTCAATCTGACATTCACCACAGATTCTGCCTTCTTCTATTTTCAGATTGGGAATGCCTCTAACAGCACCTTTGTCAATGATTTTCTTCATGCCTCTTAAGTGCAGATGTCCAAATCTTTGATGCCATATTTTGACTTCATCTTCTTTGGAGAATAGACATGTGGAGGAGTAACTGGTTTCTTGAGGTGTCCATAGGTAACAGTTGTCCTTTGATCTGCTGCCCTTCATTAGGACTTCACTCTTCTCATTTGTCACCAAGCATTCTGACTTTGTGAAGTTTACATTGAATCCTTCATCACACAACTGACTGATGCTGATCAAGTTTGCAGTCAGTCCCTTCACCAGCAGTACTTTGTTTAGACTAGGAAGTCCATCATGGACTAGCTTTCCCATTCCAGTGATCTTTCCTTTAGAGCCATCTCCAAATGTCACATAGCTAGTGGAGCAAGGTTCAATGTTCACCAGGAATTCTTTAACTCCTGTCATGTGTCTGGAACAGCCGCTATCTAGGTACCAATCTTCCTTAGCTGATGCTCTAAGTGAAGTATGAACAACAAGACTAACAGTCTTGTGTTTTGGAACCCACATCATCTTCCTTCCGCTGCTGCTACCTTGAGTTCCATGATGTGGATGGCCATGTAAATGATAGCAAAAGGGCTTTATGTGACCATACTTGCCACAGTAGTGACACCTCCACTTCTTTCTTTTGCTCTTTTTCTGCTGCGTTCCATGATGTCGAGACCGATGTTGTGACATCGTGGCTCCAGTGCTGTTTTTGGCAGGAACAATTTCTGTCATGGTCGTTCTGCCAGCAGATTTATGATTAAATCCAAGTCCTCTCTGGTTTCCAACATTCTTCCCAAGCTGTAGCACCTCATCAAGCAAATCTGAGCCTTTATTCAGCATCTTTATTGATTTTGTCATGTTTTCCAGTTTAGAGTTCAGAAAACCAATTTCTCCTTTAAGTTCAGAGATTTCCTCTTCATGTGCCTCCTTCTCAGCCTCCAGATTTGCAATGACCTTCTTTAGTTGTGCTTCTTGCTGAAGAATCTTCTCACTTTTGATGCATAGTTCTCTATAGGATATAGCAAGCTCATCAAAAGTGATTTCACTATCTGTATCACTTGAATCTTCAGCAGATTCAAATCTCCCAGTGAGTGCATTCACATCTCTGTCAGAATCACTTTCTTGTTCACTCTCTGTATCATCAGACCGACATACAGAAAGTCCTTTCCTCTGCTTCTTGAGATGAGTGGGACATTCAGCTTTGATGTGTCCATAGCCTTCACACCCATGGCATTGAATTCCTTTGCTGTGACTGGGCTTTTCATCTGACCTTCTCTGGTATTCACTACCTTTCCTGATGTCGAAAGGGATGTTCCGGACATGTGGTTTCTGCCTCCTGTCCATTCTGTTCAGCACTTTGTTGAACTGTTTTCCAAGGAGCACAACTGCATTAGTCAGACCTTCATCAGTATCCAGGTCATACTCATCTTCTTCTCCTTCATCATTGGACACGAACGCCAGGTTCTTGCTCTTCTTTTCAGTCCTATCCGAGAGTCCTAGCTCAAAGGTTTGAAGGGAACCAATGAGTTCATCTACTCTCATGTTGCAGATGTCTTGGGCCTCCTCTATTGCAGTGACTTTCATGTCAAATCTCTTAGGCAAAGATCTGAGGATCTTTCTCACCAGCTTTTCATCTGTCATCCTTTCTCCCAAGGCAGTGCAAGCATTGGCAATTTCAAGAATGTTCATGTGGAAGTCATGAATACACTCTTCCTCCTTCATCTTCAGATTTTCGAATTTTGTAGCCAATAGTTGCAATCTGGACATCTTCACTTTGGAGGTTCCTTCATGAGTGGTTTTCAGGATCTCCCATGCATCCTTGGCCACAGTGCATGTGTTGATCAGTCTGAAGATATTCTTGTCAACTCCATTGAATAGAGCATTCAAGGCTTTGGAGTTTCCAAGTGCCAATTCGTCTTCTTCTTTTGTCCAGTCTTCTTCTGGCTTTAATCCATCAGTGGGCTTTCCTTCTATGTCCAGCATCTTGGGATGTTCCCAGCCTTTGATGACAGCTTTCCAGGTTCTGCTATCCAGTGATTTGAGGAAGGCCACCATCCTTGCTTTCCAGTATTCATAGTTGGTTCCATCTAGAATTGGTGGTCTGTTCACTGGTCCTCCTTCTTTCTCCATGTTCATCAGAATTTATCTCCCTAGATCTCACTCAGTGATTTCGAGTGCCCGCTCTGATACCAATGACAGATGTCGTACCGGATGTCACGACATCACGCTTCAGAACATGCAGATTATATTTGACTGTATGAACAGATTAAACAAGTAAATAACACAAGAGAATTGTTAACCCAGTTCGGTGCAACGTCACCTACATCTGGGGGCTACCAAGCCAGGGAGGAAATCCACTAAAATAGTGTTAGTTCGAAGATCTAACAGCCACTGTTTACAACCTTCTCACCTAACCACTACCCGTGCAACCTCTACCTAAGAGCCACTCTTAGATATGAGAACCCCTCTCACTCCCTCTCAATCACTCTCCCGTGTTTACAATTAAATCAAAGACACACCAGAGATTGCTCTCTGAACATTAGAGATCAACTCTACACACTCAGGTCCAACACTTGATGTTAGGGTAACATCAAGGTGGCTCACAAAACACTCAAGTCCCAAAACTCACAAAATAACTCTTCAATCTCGGACTTGGTAGTAAACTCGTGCAGCCTTCATGTTTATATAGCAGTGTGCGTATCTGGGCTGCAACAACTTGCGCTGGATAAGATCTATCATTCTCCTGAAAAATCTGCACTTAAAGATCTAAAAGATAAATTTTGATCTTTTAGTTTTTATCTTTAATCTTTAATCCCTGAACGAACTATTCAAGTTTGTAATTCGAACTTTAATTATCTTTTAATTCGTTCCTAAAGATAGATCGCCAAATCTGTTGCTAACTGCACATTAATCTGTTAAAGATATAACAGATTTATGTGTCCAGTATTTTCGGGCAGGATGTCCTGGACATCGTATCCGACATCGTGGATCCTGCAGCTCCAATTCTTCATTTGACATTTTATCTTGCCTTGTGCATTGTGCAGCCCAATCTGATTCCTTGACATAACGTTGGACATCATGTGCAGCAACTCCAGCTTTCCTTCATTGTCTAAGTGCTTATGTTTTAACAAAATTTTAGCCAATCTTTTAAAACTCAGTAAAGCTAAGCACTAACAAATACCCAAAGTGAAACTAAGGCTAAAATCAATTCATAAATCAAGCTTTTGTCATCACCCAAAAGCCATTTTTAAGGTCCAACGCCTTGAAATGGTCCTTTTCGCTTTTATTGGTTAAACGTGGATTTTATATAAAAAAAAAAGGCCTAAA
Source organism: Glycine max (assembly GCF_000004515.6). Classification (NCBI taxonomy): domain Eukaryota; kingdom Viridiplantae; phylum Streptophyta; class Magnoliopsida; order Fabales; family Fabaceae; genus Glycine; species Glycine max. The sequence continues at coordinate 27,580,169 of NC_038245.2, read as the reverse complement.
ATCAACACATAGCTTTGTCACCTCTTTCAAAAAACCAAGAGATCATTAATGGTCCAATGGTTTAATGTTTTCTCTCCTTTCAAAAGAATCGAAAGATCGTTTAATGGTCCAATGCCTTAAATAACCTTTGGTTCAATCAAAATATATCTTGCAAAAAAGGATAAAAACAATTTAACCAACATTTAGTTCTCAAAGAACTACATAGGTCTGATTTCCTTATCACAATTGAAGAATACGTAGGAGCAAGGGAAACACCCTTGTCGACCACAAAAAGATAAAAAATACAAAAAGGCATAAAAAGACATAAAAACGTAAAAGGGAAAATAAAACAAATTGAAGTCATGTTTGCACACTTGATTAAAGGTTGTCGTCCCTTGTGACGGACACGTGGAGTGCTAATACCTTCCCCGTACATAAATACAACTCCCGAACCTTTCATACTTAAAGTTCGTAGACCACACCTTTTTCGGTTTTTCCGACGTTTTCCTCGAATAAACGTTGGTGGCGACTCCGCATATTTTCCTCCCATGGAAGACGCACCTGTGAGTCTCGCGTCGCCCTCCCGCCGAAGGGTAGGTTGCGACAGTGAGCATTTGCTTGCTACACCCCATTGCCACATCATATAGTCACACTTCGTGCATGTCCTTCATGCTTTACATGCCTCATGACACCTAAGCACACTTAGTGGAGAATCTTGGACTTGACCTTCGATTAGTGGGCTGAACCATAGCTAATATTCACTAATCATAATTAGTGAAATTTTGGCTCCACAAATTCAATTTCAAATTCAAGTAGAATTTGAATAGAAATTCAAATTTCCCTCCAATTTTGTGTGACACTAAGGCTATAAATAGAGGCTATGTGTGTGCATTTTTTGGAACTTTGATCATTTGAAAATTAAACTTCAGATTTCAAAGCTCTTTTAGAGCACAAAATTTCGTGCTCTTCTCTTCCTCTCCCTTCATTCATCTCCTTCTTCCTCCAAGCTCTTATCCATGGCCTCTTATGGTGGTGAGCTTCTTCTAGACTCATCTTCTCCTTGAAGTGGCGTCTCCTCTCTCTCTTCCTTCTCCATTTCGCTGCCATTCATCTTCCAAGAAGCAAAGGAATCCATTGATGAAGAAGATCCTAGGCGTACAAGCTCCAATGGAGCTTACATCAAGTCCTTTCACTACCCTCTTGTTCTTTCGGTTTTGGCAATGGTGAATACGGATTGAGAATCCGTATAAGCCATATGGATGTGAATTCCTATGGATTATGTCGCAACCTACCCTTCAACGGGAGGGCGAGGCTAAATGCCAGAGGAGTGTCTTCTCATGAAGAAAACGTGTGGAGTCGCCACCAACGTTTATTCAAGGAAAATGTTAGAAAAACCAAAACGAGGTATATGATTATTGAAAATAAGGTTTCGGGAGTTGTTTACACATAGGGATGGTATTAGCACCCCACGTGCCCGTCACAAGGGACGACAACCTTTAATCGAGTGTGCAAAAATGTGACTTCAATATTATTTATTTTCCCTTTTATATTTTTTATTTTTTTGGGGTCGACAAGGGGATTGCCCTTGCTCCTACGTATCCTCAAGTGCAATGAGGAATTCAGACCTACATAGTTTTTTAAGTTTGAATGTTTGTGTGTTAAATTGATTTCATGTTTTTGAAAGATTTATTTTAATTGCGAAAAAAAAAAATTTTAAGGCGTTGGACCTTGAAACGATCTCAAGTGATATTTGATAAAAAGAAGATGTTATGAATTGGTTTTATCTTAGTTTTGTTTATTAACTTTCAACCTCTTTAAAGACGACTTTACAGTACTAGTCATATGTTAAGATTGAATTTTACAAAGAAAACGAGATCACCGATGATAGATGGAGGAAATGAGTATGCAAAAAACAAGGGGGACCCCTAAGGGTGCATAGATCTCATTCAAATCTTTAAAAGAAAACTAACCGACGGTCGCATGAAGAACACCGAACAAGGAACGATGTAGGGTTCGATCACGGTCGCGATTCAGTAGCGCCTCGGCTTCGTTTCCTATTCTTTCTTCTTCTTCTCTCTCAATTCTCTCAATATCCTTCAATGCTGAACCTTGGAACCCTTTCCTCAACCCCCTTCACGCCTGTCATACCCTAATTTCATATGGGGACAATTGTTTGTCGACATGCAGATTTTTGTTGGTCACGTTGAGTTACTTAAAACCAATTGCCACGTGATTTGTAAGATTTCACAATGTTTCAGAAGGAAATGAGAAAAAATACGAAAATGGGGGTGAACTGATCAAACTAGGGGGTGTCCTTCAGCACTGGGCCCATCAGAAAGCTTCATCAGGAAGCAACCAGCTCGCCTGGGTGAGCTGGGCGGCTATTCGCTTCCGGCAAGTGCACCGGATCACGCAAGTAGTATAAAACGATAAGAACCGAGTATTGAACTCTCGGGGAACTTATGTTACTTGGTAAAGCTATTTTAGTGAATAGATGTCTAGTGTGAAAAGAGATATGTTTACTATGAACAGGTGTGTAACCTAACTATTAAAAGGAAAATCACATGAGTAATGATGTGTAAAGACAAAAAAACGACATGTTGGTCTTCCTAATAGGAACCTGATGTTCAAAGGATATTCTCTACTTAACAATGCATATGCGTTCTATGGTGTCTCCTAAAATGCTAAACCCCGATTCCTCATGATAGTCTAGCCTAATCCTGATTAAGCATCGTCCGCAGATTCCTCTTGTTGGACTAAACTCGGCCAGGACTGCATTAAGACAAACATACAACAACTAGGTTATCATACCCCGATCCCTTGTGATAGTACGACAAACTAGCCATGTCCTATCAAGTTCTAAGAATCATACCACTTTCCACTGTTGAATGACCCTAAAAACACATGCATCTACGTGATCAAGGCAAAAGCATGGTAGAATGAAGTTCTGATAGCACAATGAATACATAAAACATCATTAGATAGATAAAAAGATATTTACATCAAGTGCCTACAAGGAAGATCCAACAGAGGAATCATCCTCTCTCTCTTCCTTCTCCATTCCGCTGCCATTCATCTTCCAAGAAGTAAAGGAATCCATTGATGAAGAAGATCCTAGGCCTACAAGCTCCAAGGGAGCTTACATTAGAATGTGTAGACCATAACAAAGCTATTGGCGGTAAAGGACAACAATCTTTTAGAAATACTTGTTACATAGGGACATACAAATTGCAAATTATTAGAACACATTTTATTACATAAATTAGACAAATAAGATGATGATGCTTTTACCTGGACAAAATAATTGTCATACACATGACTGATACATATAACGTGATGAACAAAACAATCGATTGGTGGTTGACTTCTAAGTGGAAAAAACGTCATGCTTTGTTGGAGAGAAATAAAAACAAGGATGACATTATACCTTGATGCAATCACATATCTCATGTCGGTTATATTCATCCACTTATGCATGGTAATCTGCATGTAACAATTATAATTACATTTATTTAAAGTGAAATTAATCCCTCAATACCTAACAAAAAATTTATATACCATGGATAATCCATCAACAAGTAGGGACCACTTTAATTCCTCAAATTTGTCTATGCCACCAAGTATGTTGATATACTCATCAAACCATTTTGCAAGTTTTCTAAGCAAATGGTTGTGAACCAAAGACCATGAATCTTCACACATACCTAATAAGGCAACAATTGCACGATATCCACAATTACCATCAACTTTAACATCGACAATGTTTTCAATGGAATCATGAATGTATGGATGAAATTGATCCAACATCGGTATGGTCCTTCTTGGTTTTACTTGCTCAGATGATGGTGCACTACGTTTGACTAAACAATTACTATTTTTGCACAGATTGTAATGCATCAACATACTCCCAGTAAGACAGATCACGCTTTGTTGATCTTTGATGTTTGATCACTGATTTCTTCTAAGCACCTTTTGTTTTGACATTTTCTAGAGGAGCACACATAGAATTTAGATCAGGGTAGGAAATTTCCCAAAGTTTACTCTTTTAAGTAACTTTGCCACAAACATCAAACTCTTCAAACCACTTGGATATGGTTTCCATCTATTCGGTTATGTTGACTTCGGGCTCAGATAACCCTTGGTATGAAAAACTTAGCCTCCGCCAAAACATATGGATTACATCAAGAGGTATGCTACCGACAACATATCTAGCTAACTCGCATGCACAAGAAAGACCATGAGTAGTTCTCATTACACATCCACAATGAGAACTCTCAATACCAGCATAACTTACACGCTCAAACTTAGCAGCGATCTAGTTTAAAGCATACCTTGATACCATGCCAAGTAGTTTCTTGTATAAGGTAACTTTAAAAACATGTCCAACCACATGTGTACTTGTCTCAAAAGATGCCTTAATTTCGGTGTGTTGTATTGTGATCATGTTGTTCATGGCTTTCCAAACACTACATAAGTCTCCAAGGTTATTCTGTAGTAGTCTCTTTAAGGTCTAATGAGTAGACTCAACCCTACATATGAAATACACAAACAAGTAAAGAAAAACAATTATTTTTATCCAATAAATCCTAAACCCTAACAAAAACAAATATTTACAACTTTCATACATGTTAGTTGTTGTGTTTCCTAAATGCATCACCTTATCTGTCCAGGCTTTAACAAACATTTCTTTATGGGGAATCAACCATGTTTTCTTGACATAGTCAGCAAACATTGGCCATGGTGAGCAAGCAATTTCAAACTTCATAAGGCCCTCATCTATCTCTTTCTTAGAAGGACAATCCACCAAACTCCCCTAGGTTTCCATGACATAATCTCATGCATTTTTTTGACCAACCAGGGTTTTACATTTTGCTTTCACATTCTTATCAATATGAAACAGACACAACAAATTGGTAGACTTACGGAAAAAAAATTTCATCGCATTCATCAATGCTAGATCTCTATCGGTAACAATAACTCTAGGGAGTGCATCACGACTGAAAAAATAAATCAAAAGTGTTCTAGAGCTCAACAACATTATTTAAATGTTCTCCCTCCAAATAGGCAAAAGCAGCAAAAAAATGTCATCCCTGTTGGTGTCACACCAACAATATCAAGTAACGACATCCTGTACCTGTTTGTTTTGTAGGTACTATCTATCAAAAATACCAAATTACAGGCATTGGATAATTTGACTGCATTAGGATGACTCCAAAATATATCATGTATAACATCTTCATCCTTCAATCTATGCCAATGAATACACTAACCCTGTTCAAGAAGCTTTATTAGTTGTTGCATTTTTGTAGTACTAGCTCTTATGGAAGAATAGTATGCATTTCTTCCATTGTATACTTGCTTGATTGTTGTATAACTGTTGGCATTGTCCTCCTTCAATGTTAGAAGAACATTTCTTGGTTTCACCATTGACTTTGTCATATCAACAATAATAATCTTCTCATCCAAAGCCAGTCAACCAACATATGGTTGTTCAACTAATGACTTAGCCAATTCATGATTGGGACACCCATATTTTCTACTACTAGTAACTGTTCATGCTAAATCTTTCTTCCTGGCCCTATACTGACCACTTGATGCAATCCTACCCGTCAAGGACATTGGATAGAAGACTCCAAGAAGATTAGGCCAGAGATGCAAGAGAAGACTCTAGGATTCTCATGAGCCTTAGGATAGATTTCGGGACCATGGGTTAAGTATGAGCTCACTTATCTTTGTACATATTAGATTATGGTTTCATTATTTTTGGGCCTTGTATTTAGGGCTCCATAATGTAGGTAGGGTAACCTAGAAATGTAAGATTTTCCAGTCCTTGTATTTTAGGGCACCTAGACTAGTTTTTGTATTAGGGGTAGTTTTATAATTTCGCATGCATTAAGTGAATATTTGATGTGAGTGTTGGGAAATAAATTTAATTGAATTGGGAAAAGCCCAATCTAATTAAATTTTGTAGGGGAAGGTGAGCATTTTCTTGCTACACTCCATTCCCACATCATATAGTCACACTTTGTGCATGTCTTTCATGATTTACATGTCTCTTGACACCTAAGCACACTTAGTGTAGAATCTTGGACTTAATCTTGGATTAGTGAGCTGAACCATAGCTAAAATTCACTAATCATAATTAGTAAAATGTTGACTCCACAAATTTAATTTCAAATTCAAGTGAAATTTCAATAGAATTTCAAATTTCTCTCCAATTTTGTGTGACACTTAGGCTATAAATAGAGGTCATGTGTGTACATTTTTCCAACTTTGATCATTTGAGAAGTACATTTCAAAGTCCAGACCTCATTTGAGGTACAAAATTTCATGTTCCTTCTCTCCCTCTCCCTCCGCTCATCTTCTCCTACCTTCAAGCTCTTATCCATGGCTTCCTATGGTGGTGAGCTTCTTCTTGACTCATGTTATCCTTGAAGTGGCATCTCCAATCATCTTTCTTCCTTCTCCATTCTGCTGCCATTCATCATCAAGAAGCAAAAGACTCCATTGGTGAAGAAGATCCAAGGCCTACAAGCTCCACATGGAGCTACGTCACCACTTCTTTCACAACCAATTAAAACGAATGAGGTTCTTCCTCTAATATTAGTATTTGTGTCTGACCTCACAATCACCGCCACAAAACCAATATCATAATTAACAGATCGATCCCAATGCAAAACATCATTATGGGTAGCAAATACCTACAATGCAATCCATAATTATTTAGTCTTCAAGGGACATTCATTTACTTACTTTAACAACAAAAAATCATATTAATACCTGAAAAATTATTGAAGGCATCAGAACAATCAACTTGTTGATACACACCAGGTTCATCTTCATTTTCTTCATTCATATCAACTTCTTCAGATATTACATTGTCATGCATCCACTTATCTTCGTCTATCTTAACAAAACATTGAAACAAAATCAATGACAAACAAATGACCCCTAACCACACCATACATTCATGGACTTAAAAAATAAATTTAAAATAAACGACTAAAATAAAATAAAACTCTAAATTATTTTAAAATAAATACCACTTTCAAACTATAAATTATTTTAAAACAAATTATTTTATCAAACTATATGTATTTAAAAATATTTTAAATAATAATACTAATTATTTTTTAAAAACAATAAAACATATTTTTAAAAAGTTTTAAAAAATAGAACTTACGGATTATCGATCCGTCGAAACCAAAATTCATATGGTTCTTATGAATTGGTAATCCGTAAGTTATAACTTACAAATTATTAATTTGTAAATTTTATATAACTTATGGATTATCAATCTGTAAGTTTTATAAAAAAAAAAAATCAAAGACAAGTTCCAATACCTTACCTCTATCATTAACCGTCACACCAACCACCAACACAACTACCACTTGTCGACGAACCACCTTAACACTTGCACCCTCGACCAAAGCTGACACAACAACAAAGGACCTCTCCTCTTACAAGAATGAATCAATGAATGAAAAGAAAGCAACATAATGAATGACTGAAGAAGGCAAAAGGAAGAAGAAGAAATAACTAGGGATATTTTCAGAATTTCAAAAATACGCTGGGTGCACAAACAGAATTCTAGGTGCACAAAGCGAAAAGCCTAACATGGATTGTGTTTGAACTAAGCCCAGCATCAATTTCTAGGTCAGCTTCTGCGTATTCGAAGTCGGAACGTTTCTTTCTTGTGATGGAACATCGTGCGAACTTACAGCTACAGGTACAGGTTAGTGATCATTCAACTCTCTCACGGGTTTGTGTTTTTTGTTAAAGGTTTTCTCCTCTTACGCGTGTACGTGTGTCGATTTCTCACTTTGAAATGTATATTTTAATTATATGACTACTCCTGGTCCTGGGTGATAACTGATAAATAATCTGTTTGATGCATGCCCTACGTCGGTATATTATCAATGTTTAAACAGAATATTGTGATTTATGTGCAAATCCTTGCAGTTCTTGGTTTGTGGGTTCTACGCTAGTACAATGAGGATCATGTTTATTTGTGAATTCTGAATTGCAACATGGCCTATCGATGTAGGATGGTATTTAGGAAATGTGCCCTTATTTTCTAGGACAAAGAGAATTTTTAATGTGATTGGAGATATATTTATACTTATTTGAATTCTTTTGCACAATCATGTTTATATAATTTTTTTTCTTATATAAATATGTATATTTTTAAATTTAAATTAATGTAGCTGTAACCTAGATTATTGAAAAACTCTGTATCCACTACCCGGGTAATGCTGCTATCACTATCATGACTAATTGAGGAAACAAATCATGATAAGATAAGTAAATATAGTAATCAATCCTGTTATGAGATAATGAGGAATCACGGAAACCAATCCTATAAGATAATCTAAGAAAGATATGATAAGGCCTTTTTTAATATTTCCATATATTCTGACAATTCTATTGGTTCCTCTCACAAAAATGTTCTCATGAGTATACCTATTTTGACTTGTATTACTTTGCAACAAGTCATCATGTGGGAGAACGTAAGGACAGATAGTTTCATAAATTGTTTTTCTGATTGCTTTTGTCCTTCCTTCATCTTTTGATTTGTCATTCTTGCTAAATTTCATTTGGATAGCTTATACGACATTGTATACATTCTGTCTGTTTTCTGAGGATTTGTAGTTGTAGGGAGGTATTAGCACATCATTTATTTCTTGGAAAAATAAATAGCGATAATTTAATCAGCCCAGTCTTTTCTCCAAAACCATTAAGCCTAGTACAAGCTTCCATCCTAAGAAAATTGTTAAGGCTGACTAATCTGATATTAATCTTTCATTGTATATAATATGTAAATAAAAAGAAAAGGGATGTCAGTTTGTTAGTTTTAGTCAGCTACTGTTGTTTCTTGGCTGTTAGGTTATTGGGTAGCTGTCTATAATAAGGCAGGTCTGTCGTATTTTAGAGAGACCAAATGATAATCACATAGTGCAGAGCATATTTCCTTGAGCTCTTTGTTTCTCTTCCCTTCTATCCTCTCTATTCCTTTTCTTCTCTCTTTGCCTCTTTCTTTCTCTGTCATTCTGTTTCTTTCTCTTTCCCACCTAAATCCTATAACAGTTGGTATTCAGAGCTGGCTGTCTACGGCCACTAGACCAGAATCTTTTCATTCATGGGCACAGAAATAAGATCACAGACAGTGATGCGTGAAATGGAAGAAAGATTTGTTCAAATAGAGCAAAAGCTTGCAAAGATTGATGCACTATCAGACATGGTGGGTCCGTGGAGGGCATTTCTGATCTGCTTCAAGGGCTAATGCGCAAAAGGGATAATGCTTCCATCAATCTTGAAAATAATCAAAGAAATGGGCATCATCGTACACACAATCTAGATCACTTTCGAGATAGACATGATTCTAATAGAAGGGAGTATCGGCTGCCAACAATTTACAAAGACGGTATTCCCAAAATTTCAGAGGGGAGATGTTATTGCTTGGATACTCAAGTGTGAAAGATTCTTTGAGCTGGATGAAACCCCTAATGGCATGAAGGTTAAGATGGCAAGCATGGGACTAGATGATAGAGCATTCAAATGGCACCAAGCTTATGAGCAGCTATGGGAAGGTGAAGACCCAAGCTGGGACAAGTATGTTGAAGCCTTGAAGGTCATTTTGGACCTTCACATGAGGCCCTCACGGAAGATTCAGCAAGGCACCTTGGCAGATTTTAATGATGAGTTTGATGCGATTTCTTGTAAACTCCACGTATCTGAAGACTATCATGTTGACGCTTATTTGACTGGTCTGCAAGAAGAATATGCTGGCCCAGTTCGCTTATTGAAGCCAAGAACCATGAGAGAAGTTCGCAGTTTGGCACGCATGCTAGAAATCACACTATAGCGACAAGCTGAGAGGAAGCTGTTGATCAAGAGCACAGAATTTATGGCTTCTGGTAGTGTTAACTGTGGAAGAATTTTAAATGCAGAATGCAGGGTGAAGATTTTACATTTGGTTTGAGAGTAATGGAGCTTCCTACATATGATATGGTATTGGGATTGAAATGGCTTAAAGAATCAATAATGCATTTGAGGACTATGATGCACTTGCCATGTACTTTTCGTACAATGGAAAAATGCTTAAACTTAAACCCAAGCCACCAAATGAATGCCAATTGGTGGAATCTAAAAAGATACATCCTGAAGATATTGTGGAAGGGCAAATGTTCATGCTGCTATTGGTTAAGCGTAGGGATATTGTGTTTGAGAGTAATTTTTGGAAGTTGTTCTTGAATTGGGGATTGAACTGAAATCATCTTCTTATTATCCTCAATTAGATGGGCAATTTGAAGTCCTTAACATGTGCTTGGAGACTTACTCGAGGTATATGTGTTGGAGAATCCAAAAGAATGGAGTAAGTGGCTGTCTCTTGCTGAATGGTGGTATAATACCACATTCCCCTCATGAGCTCTTGTATGGTCAAAAACCACCACTGCACATTCCCTATCTCCCAAGGAATTCAGTGGTAGATGCACTTGACAGAACATTTGCAGCAAGGGAAGCAATGGTGGGAGTTCTTAAACATAACTTACATTGTGCCGCAAACATGATGAAGCAAAAGGCAGATTTAAGAAGGTCTGATAGGGGATTTCAGATTGGTCAGTGGGTGTTTCTGAAGCTTCAGCCATGCAGACAGATTTCTGCAACAGCAAGAAACTCTGAGAAACTTGCTCCTAGGTACTATGGGCCCTATAGGATTCTGGAAAAGGTAGGTCCAGTTGCCTATTACAGCTTCCAGAAAACTCTTGAATCTTCTCAGCATTTCATGTCTCTGTACTCAAGTTATGCCCAGACCCCTCTGTTAAGCAGAGGCATCCTCCCATTGATTGGCCAGTCATACCTAGTTCTATGTTTCCTGAAAAGATTCTCAACATACGTATGGGAAGGAAGAAGGGTCTTATTATTACTGAAGTTTGGTATAGTGGTGTGGTTTACCTGATCAGGAGGCTACATGGGTTCCTCTATTCAAGTTTCAACAACAATTTCCTGTGTTTGAAATGCATGACCCTTGAGGGCAAGGGTCTTCTTTTGGGGAAAGGGTATTGATAAGTAAATAAAAAGAAAAGGGATGTCAAGTAGTTAGTTAGTTTTAGTCAACTACTGTTATTTTATGGTTGTTAGGTAGCTGTCTATAGATAAGGCAGGTCTGTTGTATTTTAGAGAGACTGAATGATAATCACATAGTGCAGTGCACATTTCCTTGACGTCTTTGTTTCTCTTCTCTTTCCTTCTGTCCTCTCTATTATGTATCTTCTCTCTTTCCCTCTTTCTCTGTCTTTCTATTTCTTTCTCTTTCCCACCTAAATTCTGTAAACAATATATTTGATGTCTCATTTAGTTATAAACATCATGCAGGATGCATTCATTACTGTGGGAAGCTATCATCACAAAAATTGTTGCCAAAAGGATGAAAAGAAGAAATAAAAAAAGAAACTTGAGAAAGAAATACTATGAGGATTGGTCAAGTATCCCTTCATTGCCGTTGAAAGCAGTCAGGAGAAGATTTAGTGTCAAATGTAGAAAAAAAATACACAGAAGAAAAAAAGAATTGAAAAAGAAAAACTTTGCAGATTGGTCTAGTCTCCCTCGAGGTATACTTGAGATGGTTGCTGAAAGACTGACCTTTATCGATTGCTTATCAATCAGCAAAGTTTGTACAAGTTGGAATAGAGTTCTTGGTGAAGAACTTCCTAGGTGGCAAAGGCATGGATTTCCTTGGCTCTTGGTGTCAGATCAGCAGAACAAAGAGATTAGAACTTGTATCAGTATATTGGAGAATCGTGTTTGGGAGTTGGAGTTATCAGAGGCATATGGAAAGTATTGTTGGGGATCATTTTGTGATTGGTTAATTATGGTAAAAAAAATTGACAATTTCCATCTTGAAGTTAACTTGTTGAATCCATTTTCAGGACGCCAAATTAGTCTCCCTTTAATATGGAACTTTTACCACAAGATGGTGCATTCAGGGCTTCCCTCTGAGAATAACTTTATTTGCATGCTTCTACACAGCCAGTACTGTGAGCTGGCTTTTTGGGTCCCAGGAGCAAATTCATGGCGTAAACATAAACTAACGGGTGAGCCATTTGAGGATGCTGTATTTTGTAATGGAAGCTTTTACCTCCTGGCTGATGGATTTAATATATGGCAAATTGATGTTCGAAGTATCTACTCTAGCATTAGCAAAGGTGATGATGATTTTGGAACACAGTCCAAGATAGAAACACAGTTTCTTGAAGTACAAAGGCCTGAGATATTACAAGAAGGGATTATATTACACAATCATCATGACTATCAAATTTTAAGATATCTTGTGGAGTCTTGTGGGGAGCTTTTGCTTGTTTGTAGATATTTTAGTACCAAACAAGATGCGGTGCTTGAGACCCTAAAATTCGAGGTATATTCATTGGACTTTTGTCAATTATCTTGGAAGAAGGTTGAGGATTTGGGGGATCAAATGATATTTTTGGGGAAATGTTCCTCAACATCCTTCTCTGCAATGGAACTTGGAGCTGGAATTAGAAACAGCATTTTTTTCTGCAATGATCCAATTGTTCCTTGGTGGAATGAATGGGATTCTGATCATTTAAAAGGTATATTAACCCGTTTTGGCGCCAATAGGACTGACGTAAGCAATTGGGGCATTTTCAGGCTTGGCAATGAGGATGGCGAGCCGTTTTGCTTCCATGGTGATATAGACCATTGGACATACACCTGGTTTACTGCACCTTCATGGTGGTGTTATAGAAATATTCCTCCAGAAGGAAGCAGTTAATCTCAGTACCGTATGTTGCTAACTGGCAAATAGATGTGTTATGCATGTGTATATGTGAACCTATTTGGTGTTTTAGAATATGCTCATGAAGTGTTGAGAAGCCTTTTTGTGTAAGAATTAAGAAAAACCGAACACATGCACAACTACTCTTCAATCTTCATCTGTAGACTTAACTTTTTTTATATACATTCTTTTGATATGTTTATCATCAAGTTTAAATATTAACCAATACTGGCGACTTTTTTGCCACCATATACGTTATACTCAATCTGCAGGTGGCGGTGCTTCCCTATTCACCGGCTATATATAGATAAACTGATGGATAAAAAAAGAAGTTATTATAAAGACAAGAAAATTTACAATTAAAAGGAAGATACATGTCATTTTTTCAAAACAAGGTATATATACTAGTTAATGTCATTCTAAAAATACAGTCAATAATCTCAATCACTATTCATATTTTTTTTATCCATAGGAACTGAATATAGTACCAGAGAGTTTATAACATTTATACACTTTACTCAACTGAGTTAGATCCCCTTATCAATCACTATTCATGTTAAAATGTAGTATACTAAATTTAAATCTCCAATTACTTATATATATATATATAGAGAGAGAGTATATTAAATTTGAATCTCCAATTCATCAAATTGACATAATAGTGTAAGGTCTCATTGCATTCGCATATATCTATTTAGTAGGAGAATATGTGTTTGATTATTTCTGTGTGTAAAATTTTCTTAAGTCAACAATAGTGACATACGGCAAGATTAGGGGACACTCATGGTCTCACACCTAAGACAAAAAAAAAACTCTAATTTTTCATTAAAATTTACTTCTTAAGGGTCTAAAAATTTTCAAAACTTAAAAATATAAATTCCTTCTAAATTAAAATATTTATTCTAACAGGTATAGTTCATACTTCAACCGTAATGATTTAAGTTATTCTAAGTTTCTATAATTAAAATTTTCTAACACTGTACTATATGAACTATCAATGAGGATTGAGTTTAGTGGAAGGGGTTAATTATTCATAACATGATAATTTTATTCACATTTAGTGTTCGACCATATTATGAATATAAGTGTCTTAAAGAAGAATAACAGGGGGAAATCAAATCAGAATTCAATTTCTCCCAATTTTATTTTCTAATTTAACCTCTTGAAATTTTAAATATCTAATAAAACGGAAAGTTACAAATATGGAAATGTGTTTTGTTTTGTATATGGAAAGCATAACCCTCTATAAAATGGGAACACATTTCCATTTTGTATAATACTCAACATAAAGGGGTTTCCATTAGGGCTCAGTGTATTTTTGACAGAATAAAATAATAAGTGATGCCAATAGAAATCAATTGGTGCCAATACAAAACCCTAACATGGGCCCGGCCTTAATTTTTAGGTGAGCTTATTTTTATTTTAATATATTAAATATTTAGTATTAATATTAGTTGGTTTGGTTCAACTTCTTCGCATTCAGAACGTTTCTTTCTGGTTATGCCTAGTGCTGACTTCCTCGAGTATTACATATAAGAAGAAAAAACACATTTTTTTATTAAAATATAATAAAATTTCAATTAATTTTATTTTATTTTATGTTATTATTTTTAAAATATCTTTCATTTAATTGAGGTGTTAGCTTCAATTAATCTTATCCTTGATATCAAATTCCAATAAAGGATAAGTTCGAAAAAAAATTACTTTTTAATTAAAATTGATGTAATTAAATGTAATTAACTAAGTTTCTTAGTTTATCATGTTTTTTTCTTACTCCCTCGGGTCTCGAGCATATATAGCAAAAGATTCTTGTATTTTGGTTTCAAATATAAGTAAATCTCAATTACCAATGCCTTATTTATTGAGACTACCTTCAAAATATCATTCATTTAATAAGATAAAAAAAATTATGCTTAATATCAAGTTCCAATAAAGAATAACTTAAGAAAAATGTTCAATTTTTTGTTGGGAGTCACTTCTAATGAAAATAACTAATTCCTTAATAAGTGTGAAAGAAGATGCATGTGCCAAGTTAGTTAGTGATCATTCACCTTTCTCATAGGTTTGTTATTTGATTAAAATGTGTTTTTTTGTCCTCATAAATATGAAAGTATTCAAAATTTGTATGTGTAAAATTTTTAGTGTATTTTTTATCCTTATAAAATTTAAATGTGTTGTTTTTAGCTCAAAGTAAGGTTCAAACATTAGAACCTACAACATAACTCTGTACATGATTATATAGATAATCGATGTAAAAAACATCATATTTACATTTGTTATATGTATAACTGATGTAAAATGTTATCTTTATAGGTTCGAATTTATCATGTTCAAGTTAAAAAATGATATACATTTCAATTTTATGAGAAGGAATAATATATTCAAAATTTTACATGGATAAATTCTAAATATTTTCATATTTACGAGGACGAAAAATATATTTAAACTTTAGTATTTTTGAAACACGCTTGTCCATGTCTCGAGCTTCAAGTTCTCACTCTATTTTTTAAAAATATTTGTTACATCAAAATTGCGTCTTGTTTTGTCAAAATCTTCACAACGCAGTGGTATTTTTTTTCTTAATTGTGTGTGACTTTAGTTTAGGGAGGGAAAATGGGAGGGGAAGCTTAACCTTGAATTTTAATGTTACTTAATATTTGTCTGTTTTGTTCTACAATTTTCACTCATTGTGGTTCTGGTTTTGTGATGTTGACTCTTTCTAACCTCTCGTTTTTGGAATGGTTACCTTGCATGTACTTTACTAGTGTCCTATCCCGACGATGCTCAGATTTTTTTTTAAAATAAAAAAATAAATGAGTGAAGCGTTATGACGTTCGTTGCCGTAGCTGCAATGAAAGAAGAACCGAATCAGATTCCAAAAGAAGCTTCAATTTAAAAATTTCCAAATCCCTCTCTCTCTCCTCATGTGCTAGCCATGTGCCCTCTCTTTCTCTCTCTTCCTGTAACGGAGTCTTGTTGGCCCATATCATCCTCACATGCACTCGTTGGGGGAAGCCACACCCGGCTAATTTTCCAAAAAGGGTTTGTTTTACAAACTATTTCCGCAAATGGGGCACTTTTCAAACTATTTCCTACATGGTGTCATTTTTTACGTAAAATCCATGCAAATCCTAGAAGGCATTGGCGAGTTCGGGCTGGGGATGACAGCTAGCACTGGTCTTGCCAGTGTTACTAGCAATTTGAGGTAGGTGGGACTCGCCAGTTTGACTGGCAAGTTGAGCTAGGGGAGTTCCGAGGGTTGCAGGCGCACAACAGAAGAGCAGAAGCCGTGCACATTGGACTCGCCAGTTTGACTGGCGAGTTGAGCTAGGTGAGCTCGTTTCCGAGGGTTGCAGCGTAGCAGAAGCGCAAAAGAGCAACAGTAGGGAATCGCCAGTTTGACTGGCGATTTGCTTGGAGGAAATCGCCAACTCCAATAGCAATTTGGGCTCCATAAATCCACCCTACCCCCATAGAGCATCCACACAAGAAAAACGCAGGAAAGAAGGAAGTTGTTGGTGTTGGTGTTCGAGTGAAGCTTTCCCCAGAAAGAGATCCATTTCCAGTTTTCTCACTTGGTAAGTTTGTTTAATTATTTTTTTATTTTATTTGTATTCTGATAATTAGTAGTAAATTAGGTATAGTAAATTAGTAGTATATGTTATTAGTTTTCTATCTTAAGTTAGTTTTAGTTTGAAATGATAAATTAAGTTTAGTTTGATAATTTAAGTTTTGTACGGTAGGTTTATTTTTAGTTATAGTTTTAAATGATATTAGGTTTAGTTTTAGTTTTTATTTTAAATGATATTAATTTTGTACGTTAGGTTTAGTTTTAGTTAAATATATTTAAATTTTCTATGCTAGATTAGTTTTGCATATTAGGTTTATATGATACATTGTATTAATTTTCTATTCTAGATTATGTTAGATTAGTTTTCTATGCTAGATTAGTTTTGTATATTAGATTTATATGATATTAGGTTTAGTTTTAGTTTTATATAATACATTGCATTAATTTTGTATATATATTATATTAATTTTTGTTGGTAAATATATATATTACATTATTTATTTAAATTTGTGTTTACTTAGTTTTAGTTATAAATGATAAATTATGTTATTTATTTAAATTTGTATTTACTTAGTTTTAGTTTTAAATGATAAATTATGTTATTTATTTAAATTTGTGTTTACTTAGTTTTAGTTATAAATGATAAATTATGTTATTTATAAAAATCTGTGTTTACTTAGTTTTAGTTTTAAATGGTAAATTAGGTTTAGTTTGATAATTTAAGTTATTTAGTGTAGGTTTAGTTTTAGTTTTAGTTTTAAAAGATATTAGTTTTAGTTATAGTTTTAAATGATATTAGTTTTAGTTTTAGTTACAAATATTTAAATTTTCTATGCTAGGTTAGTTATATAATACCTTGTATTAATTTTGTATATATATTATATAAATTTTTGGTCCCAAATATATATATATATATATATATATATATAATGTTATTTTTTTAAATTTTTTTTTGCATGTAATTTAATTTATTTATGCAATATATTTAAATAATGTTTTATATATTTAAATTTTGTTATAATATATTTTGTTATTTATTCAAATTTTAATTATGTGGGATATATATTTAATTATTTTATTGTAAATGTAGTTAATTTTTTTTCTTTACAACTAATGTATAAATTATTTTGTGAATTTATTATATTATATTTTATTTTGCAGTATCAATGGCATGTTCGTCGTCATGTTCATCAAATATTAAAATTAAGTCTAGCCTGATCGATGATGACGTATTATGGATGCAAGCTAAACATGTTTCAGAACATGTTTGGAATGGAAAAGAAGACCGGAAATTACACATCAGACGAGTTGTCCCCACATATCAAGGGGAAAAAGAAATACCAGAGGAAATTATTCCTCTTCTTCGACAATGTGGTTTTTATTGGATAATGAAGATGAGTTACCTAAAAATAAATGCTTCATTAATTACTGTCTTGATTGAAAGATGGAGGCCCGAAACACATACGTTTCACATGAGATGCGGAGAGTGTACGATTACTCTTCAAGATGTCTCAGTATTATTAGGTCTGCGTGTTGATGGGGCACCATTAATTGGTCAAACTAATCTTGATTGGGCTGAATTATGTGAAGAATTGTTGGGAGTCAGACCACAGGAAGGTGAACTTCAAGGCAGTGTGGTTAAATTAAGCTGGTTGGCTCACCATTTTTCACAAATAAATAACCATGACGGTAACGTAGAACAACTACAAAGGTTTACCCGTGCATGGATCCTTAGATTCATAGGAGGAGTCCTATTTGTTGACAAAAGCAGCAACTGTTGGATCGAGTGGCCTCAGAATAATTAAGAATTGGGGGTTGAATTAATTATTCCTAAACCTTTACTAATTAAAAATTTACTCTTTTAAGGCTTTTACTTATGTTGTTAAGAGAATACGGAGTAGAAGAGAAACTTAACAGAAAGTAAAAGCGGAAATTAAATGCACAACGGAAAGTAAAAGAGTAGGGAAGAAGGAAACAAACACACAAGAGTTTTTATATTGGTTCGGCAACAACCCGTGCCTACATCTAGTCCCCAAGCGACCTGCGGTCCTTGAGATTTCTTTCAACCTTGTAAAAATCCTTTTACAAGCAAAGATCCACAAGGGATGTACCCTCCCTTTTTCTCTTTGAACCTAGTGGATGTACCCTCCACTAGAACTGATCCACAAGAGATGTACCCTTTCTTGTTCTCAGTCAAACCCAAGTAGATGTACCCTCACTTGTACCACAAAGGATGTACCCTCCAATGTGTTGAGACAAAGATCTCAGGCTGTTAAACCTTTGATACTTTGTGAATGGGGATACAAAAGAATTCTCAGGCGGTTAGTCCTTTGAACACTTTTGTATTAGGGAATGAGAAGAATCAAAAGAATTCTCAGACTGTGTCGTTTTGAATTCTTTGACAAGGGAGAAGGGAGACATAAAAGAATTCAGGCGGTTAGTCCTTTGATCTTTTGGAAAAGGGAGAAGAGAGACACAAAAAGAATTCAGGCGGTTAGTCCTTGGCGAATTCTTTTTGGCAAAGGGAGAAGAGAATGAAAAGATGAATAACACAAGTTTTCAAGGTTTGGAAAACCAGAAAACTTCAGAAAGCTTTTGGTACAAAGAAGAAGAAGAAGTTCAAAGAGATTTAAGGCTTGTAAAGGATTGTATGAATAAGTGTTCAAGATTATTGAAATGAAAAACAAAGCCTTGCTTTTATAGACTCTTCATGTCTGGTCAAGAAGACCATTTAGAAGAGTTATAACTTTTAGAAAAACTTTAAAATCAATTTGAAAAAGTCAAAACCTTTTTGAAGAGTTACATCTTTTGATTTATCAGAAACAGTCACTGGTAATCGATTACCAAATTAGTGTAATCGATTACACAAAGCTTTTGTGTGAAAGGATGTGACTCTTCACTTTTGAATTTGAATTTCAACGTTCAAAGGCACTGATAATCGATTACCAAAACACTGTAATCGATTACAACTTTTTGAAAATAATTGGAACGTTGTAAATTCAATTTGAAAACTTTATCAAAATAATTTTGCTACTGGTAATCGATTACAACAATTTGGTAATCGGTTACTAGAGAGTAAAAACTCTTTGGTAAAGGGTTTTGTCAAAAAATCATGTGCTATTCAAAGTTTTGAAAAACTTTTTAATACTTATCTTGATTGAGTCTTCTCTTCATTCTTGAATCTTGATCTTGATTCTTGAGATTTTGAACCTTGAATCTTGATTCTAGATTTTCTTCTTGAGTCTTGAATTTTTCTTGATTCACTTGAGTTGTTCTTTGATTGATCTTTGAGCTTTTTGTCATCACCTTTGTCATCATCTTTTGTTATCATCATTGTTATCATCAAAACATCTTTGAATCATTCTTGATTCACCATGAAGCTTTGCTTGCTTCTACAGCAGCAAAGTTTCCCTAAGGTACCTACAATTTTTACGTGACTTTGAACAGTGCAGCACATATGCATGGGGACCTGCCGTGCATCTTAATCCAAATGTAGGCATGGGAACGATGCACGACTTTGGCTCCAAAGAGGACTTCTCCCGTAATAAAAAATAAATCACTCGGACACAAGTTACTTATTTTAAAAATAAGATTTCATTTGAAAATAATTAATAATGTAACGCGAGTCCACTGATGATTTCATATTTTTTTAGGTGGTTGCAACGTGGAAATCAGCATATTGGCAATGATGATCTAATAGTTTTTTGTTGCAAATTGGATATCATGAAACGACATGAGGTAAGAAGATCGTAATGTATTCGTTAAACAATAAATACAATGTCATGTTTAAGTGAAAATTAACAATTGTGTTATTGTATGCAGTTTCTGTGGGAGCCTTACACAGCAACTGTTATGTCATCGTTGCCTTCAATTTGTTTGGTTTGTAGTGTAGCGTAGTGCGCGGTGGTGCCACTCATTTGTTTCCATGTTGTTGAGTGGCACCAACCCGATAGAGTGTTGCGACAATTTGGAATGCAACAACCTATTCCCGAGTGTCCTTCGCAACCACTGAATATCCATGGCCTTACGCTGAAAGGCAAACAAGCTGAAAATTGGTTCCAGCTGTTGGCCCCAATGATCAGTTAATGGAACAATCGAGCTGAGTTTAGGGTCGACGTTTATCCTCGACAGGAGGGCCTATTGAGTTTTAACTCTGACTGCATGGTCTGGTATAGGCGAAAAACGAAGATGTTTGTCGACCCAAAGAATGCAAACACAGCTACATTGGTATTTATTTCTTTTGGAATATTTAACTTAATGCAAACACAACTACATTAGTATTTATTTCTTTTTGAATATTTAACTTCAATTTATTTTTTAAAGCATGGGCATTAATTTCCTGACCCTAATAATTACAGGCTGAAGTTGCAGAGACATTACAGTATATGGTGTCACCATAAGGGAGGAACACATGGACAGTTGATGATCTCGTGCCTTATGTGGAGAAGATAACGATTTTATCAGAAGAGCAAGAGAGAATCACTGAGCCTGTGGCACATGGTCCAACATCAAAGCGTCAATTTCCACCACAAGAGTTTCACATGCTTCAGTCAAGTGTTGAAACTCGAGGTTTTGACAGACGAAGGAAGGCTGTTGAAGCACAAGAATTTTCCCAACAGATTGAGGAGTGTGGCCATGGAATGTATTACACGCCACCAACATTTTCTCAGTATCATTCACAGATGTATCAGTATCCGTTTGAAGGTCATCGCACAGATATGTCTGCAAGCGAACATTCGTTTGGTGGTGTTGCGGAAACACATCCTCATTTTTCATGGCCGACTATGACCCCTTCACAGCAACATGATGCCCCAATGACAACACCTAACGCCCCATTAGCTCCGCAATGAAATGTACCCGGAGCAATACCTGATATGGGTGACTTATTAGGTGTTGATTTGTGTTAGGAGTTTTCTGCTGAGGCTGAGCAAGTAGAAGCAGGGAGACATCGCGGCAGAAGAAATCCTGATCGCCAAGTGCGAAGATGGGATAGACCATGTGGCACATCCTCACGTCACCATGGACATCATAATGAATGATTTTTATGTCTCTGTTTAAATTTGTTGTTATATGTTTGTGATTTGAATTTGACACTTAATCTATCGTATGTCATTTATTAAGGCTTACTAATGGTTACAGTTTATGTCGCGCATCTAACTATAATAATAAATAAAGTTTTAAAAAAATATAACAACGAAAATAACTATTGGTACTAACTAACGATGAAGGGTATTAGGATTTAGGGTTTATGTATTATGGTTTAGGGTTTATGTATTACTGTTTATGGTTTAGGGTTTGTGGGCTATGGTTTGGGGATTAGGGTTTAGGGTTTGGGGTTTGGGGTTTAGGGTTTAGGGTTTGGGTTTAGGGTTTATGGCTTGTTGTTTAGGGTTTGGGAATTAGAGTTTAGGGTTTAGGTTTTAGGGTTTATGTTTTAGGGTTTGGGGTTTAGGGTTTGGTGATTATGGTTTAGGGATTGAGGTAAGGGTCTGGGGTTTAGGGTTTGTGGTTTGGGGTTTGGGGTTTGGGGTTTGGGGATTAGGGATTAGGGTTTAGAGTGTAGGGTTTAGGTTTGGGGTTTTGGGATTAGGGTTTGGGTTTGGGGTTTAGGGTTTAGGGTTTAGGGTTTAAAAAAGTAATTTTTAAAAAATAGCTAAAGTTCACAAGCCAAAATAAGTAATGTTTTTAACTAATGAATTCATTGAACCCCACAAATTAAATACATTGAATAGAACTTAAAGCAATAGAAGTCACTCGAGTAACATGCATAAATAAATTAAATGAACATCTCCCAGGCTCATATTGCATTGGACAACGATGCCTTTTATGTCCTTCTACTCCACATCTACTACATTTTTGTCGGTGCTTAGATGATTCGACGCAATCCATCTCATTCCTTATCCTTGCTAATTTTGGCCGACCTTTCGCACGAATTGTAGTTGGGTCAGGGATAAGTGTCCATGCGTCATTAGAAGGAGGAATAGTCGCTTCATTCCCAAGAGGCCACCATTGTGCAGAGTAAGCTTTTAAGATGTGCTCATTTGTGTAAACAACATCTATATATTGGTAGTAGTTCATGCTCACGTAACCACAAGCTGCAATAATGTGTGAACATGGATAATGGAGTGCAAAATACCTTTCGCATTGACAATAATGACCATTCAAGTTAATTGCCCACTTTTGTCTGCCACGTTGCGTAATAGGATTGAAGGTCTCATCTACTTCAATCCTTGTGGAGTGGATATCATACACGCGAACGATGTGCGAACAAGCTTCTTCTTGATTTTTTCTAAGTTCTTTAACAAGCTTAGAACAATATACTTGTCCTTCATTTAACTGTCTTTGGGCTTGGCGACCACGATCAACAAAGTACTTTCGACACCTACTATATGTTGATTTGACCAATGTTGTTATCGGTATGTTGCGGCAATCCTTCAATACCTTATTTATACATTCTGAGAGGTTCGTTGTCATGTGGCCATATCGACATCCTTCTCTATCATAAGCAATGGTCCACTTTTCCTTTGAAATGCGAGCAATCCATGTTGCTATGGCTGGACTCAGTTGACGGAATTTTTCTAAATTTTGATAAAAATAATATGCTTGCAAGGAGTGTAGCCTGCATGAAATTAGTTAGCAACAATAATTTGAAGTATACATGAAAGTTAAATTAAGGTGATCATGATAAATGAAATCTTACCCAATTTCTTCAACATTTCTTTTTGTTTGGCATTATTGAATTTGCGATTGAAATTACTTGCTATGTGTCGGACGTAGTAAACATGATAACCGTAGGGAGGTTGCCAACCAAGTGCTTCGTTAGCCACAGCAGACTTTATACTCACGTGACGATCAGATATGAGACAAATACCATTTTTATCTGTGATGTGTTCACGCAAGTGTGCCAAAAACCATGACCATGTTGTTAACGTCTCACCTTCGACCACAGAGAATGCTAGAGGAAGAACACCACCATTTCCATCCTGTGATGTGGCCATTAAGAGGGTCCCCCAATATTTTCCGTACAAAAGTGTGCCATCAACTTGTATGATTGGCTTACAAAACTTGAAAGCCTCCTTACATTGACCAAAAGTCCAAAACACTCTATGAAACTAATGGTGTTCGCGACTAACTGTGTTCCCAACAATAAAATCGTCATGTAGTATTTGAAAATATGATCCAGGAGAATGATTTTGCATGTGTGTTAGCCACGATGAAAGTTTCGCATATGACTCTTCCCAATCGCCATATTCAAGTGCAATGGCTTTTTGCTTCGCCAACCAAGCTTTTTTGTACGACACCTTGTAGGCAAATTCACTGTTAATCCTCTCTTGAATCAAAGAAACTTTTATTGATGGATCTTCTCTGATCATGCCTGTTAATAGAATAACAAAATTAAAATGACAATTAACACAAAAGTAGCATAATATGAACATTAAATACGTACCTACTACACAAGTGGCAATTAAATCATAATCAAGCTTCTCGTGATCTTGTGTCATGGTCATATTGAGACATGTGTGTGGTTCACCCCATTGTGTGACTTTCCATGAATCAGTTTTTTTAGATAAAATTGTCCTTATATAGAACAGGCAAGGACACTCTGCGCTTTTATTCAAGCAACAAACAACATACTTGTTCGATTTGCTTTCAACAACTTTGAAAGTTTGATGCACCTTCATAACATATTGTTTTAATGCATTTTTTACCGCATCCTTAGTATCAAAATCCATGCCAACATATAATTCTTGTCCAACATTCAAACTCGATGGCATCTCCAAACCACAAATGTCTTCCTCATCAGGATGACTCCAGTTGATATTGTTATAATGTAAAACATCATTCCAAAATGGATTTTCAATTCCTTGTACACCTAATAGTTACAAAAAAATTCAAATCATACTTATTTAACAATTCTTAATTAATAAATTCAAATCATACACCTATTTTTTTAATTAATAAATTATACCTTCTGCTGGGTGAACAATTCTTACTGGTTGAATAATGTCGGCGACTTCATCGTCTGTATCAGATATACCATCAACACTATCATCTTCGTCTAAAGACTCTTCAACGTATGAGTTAGACACAAGATAATCATCATCATCATCTTCATCAACATGTAAGTTGTTCACATTTGTTGGCGATTGCGCCTCATTATTAGATAAATTATTTCCGCATGATGTAAGAGAATTTGCGAAATGAAACATAGAACCACCAACCACATCCTTTTCTATGTACAATTCCAAAACTGACATTTGATTTTGTTGTTGAAAACTTTCGAGCATGGTTTCAACATCTTCGTCATCACAAATTTGCAAAGCAACATATTTTCTAGAAACTAAAAATCTACAACTGATAGCAGAAATAATTTTATTATTTTGTAACTTTACCTTATCTCCAATTTTTTTTTTCAAAGCATTGAAACTAATTCCACGTTTAATCTGAATCGCTTTTTTACTGCCTTCAAATATTACACCATCATTCTCTTCATATACCCTTGCATTGAAATACAACATTTTTATAATTGAATTCATCATGTACCTACAAAAACACTATTGTTAATAATTAATCATAATAATAATAAATTCAAAATAAATAAATCTAATCACAAAATCCCTCTTTACTTAAAACTTCACATTAAAACTTTATTTTAAATTAAAATTATTAACTTCAATTAAATATCACAAAAAAGACTTAAAACAGTTGAACGATTTCAACGTACTAATTTTAAAAGAAAAATAATCCATCAACGAATCAAAAGGTAGTAATTAATCTTAATAATAATAACTTAAAAAAAAAAAGCAACAACAACCTAATCTAATTAAAAAAAAAATACTACACACTTCATATTGGAAATTTTCTCCACACTCAAAATACTTACTTCAAATAAATATGATGCCAAATAAATTTTTGATTTTAAACAAGTTTGAAGTTCAAGGCTCATACATTTTTAACACACACAAACAAACCATAAACACCCCAACCTAATCTAATTCAAAAAATACTACAACTTCATATTTAAAAAATTTACCATACTCAAAATAATTACTTCAAATAAATATTATGCCACAAATTTTCTTGATTTTAAACACACTTCAAAGAAGGCTCATAAATTTTTAAGACAGTAGCACAACATCAACACTAACACCAACCTAATATAATTATAAAATGACTATAAACTTCATATTCAAAACAATTTTTTGACTCTAGATATTTTCTTCACATAAATATGATGAGATAATTGTTTTTTTAAAATAGACTTATACTTCAACCTTCACAAATTTAATTTAAAAAAATGCAACTTAATTAAAAAAAATTATAATAAAAATTTCACATACAAACTTTTTTCCGGCGTAAAAAATATTACTTCATAAAAACTACTTTCACGCCACACACATTTCGTTAAGAACTTCATACCTTAAGGCTGACTTCAAGAACAAAAGGTTTAGCAATGACAAAAATTGGATAGCAAGCAATTCGAAAAACTGAGCAATTGAGCAATGTTTAAAAAACGCACAACAAATGTGGAACGAGTGAGCCTATTTAAAGCTGATGATCTCGCCTCTGGAAATGGCTATTCAAAGAGTAAATCGCCAGTGCTACTGGCAGTTCCAAATAAAGCACAATTCGCCAGTCCCACTGGCAATTCCCAACTTGAAAAAGTTGTCTCGTGCCTACAACCCTAGCCAGCTTACCTACCTCAACTCACTAGTCAAACTGGCGAGTCCCATGGAGCTCAAATCGCCAGTGACAATGGCGAGACCAGTGCCACATGTCAAAGGCTAGCCAAACTCGCCAATGGCTTCTGCGAGTTGCATGCTTTTTACGTAAATAACAGCCCCATGCAGGAAATAGTTTCAAAAGAGCCCCATATCGGGAATTAGTTTTGAAAAGGAGCCTATGTTGGGAAATTGGCCGCCACAACTAGCCTCACCAAATAAAATGGTGATCAAATCTTCAATACTTTCACTATTACTTTCTTATCTATATTATCACTTTCTAAGGTACAAACTATCAGTACACTTCCTTTTTTCTAACAAACCCATGACCACAAATTTCTTGAAAAATCTTATAAATTCAAAAGGTTCATGAGACTGCATTCATCCAATTCTAATAGTAAATAACAGGAATAAAGGCCCATGGTTAAGAAATATTCAATCAGTATAAGTTATTACAACAACAAACCTTGTATAGCTTCTTCCCAGAACCAAAACCTTTACTCTAAATTTGAAGAACAACAAGCAACTGCGTATATCAATATAGCTTTTGTTCCTTAACTGGCCCTGTGCAATTTGAATTTTAGCTTTTGTTCGCAACAAATCACCTTGATCCCATATACCGAAAACCTCCTTTCAGCAAAAGATCTAGAAGCACCGAAAACCTCCTTTCACCGTTGCACCCCACCGCAACACTCCGGCACTGACTGCATCACAGCAAGAAGCCAAGAAGCATGAACCAAATAAGTAAAGTAGCTGCAACACTCGAACATAAGCAGAACTTGAACAAGGCAAACAGAGTCTACCCAAATAAGTAGCTGCAGCACCAGCACGACGCCGTTTCGGGTTTTCGTAAACCCGCGGACATGTAGCAAACTCGCGAGTCTTCCCAAACTCGCTGGAGTCTGTGCTAAATCGGACGAGTCTACTCCATTTTCGATTCTACTTCCGATTTAACTCGCCGAACCTTAGTGGAATCGTAAAATCATACGATCCTATGATTTAAAACGCGATTTTAACTACCATGCTGCTAGTGGTTCACTGAAAGCCGCACTGATGAACTCCACATAAGAAAGATCACAAATGGTAGAGCGAAAAAGGTGTGGGATGGTGTTGGTTTTCCGGTTTAATGTAAAAAAGAGAAGAGGTAATCGCGTAAATAAAGAGGAAGAAGCTTCTTATAAAAGACTCTTGGCTGGGGAGAAGAATAAATCCGTAAGAAAAAGACGCCTTCTGTTTCTCAGTAGCTGAAAGCCTACAACACAAGAAAAAATGAATTAGATTCCAAAAAAAGCTTCTATTTGAACAACGTAACCCACCCTTGGAGTGCCAGCAAAGGAAAAACTGTATCTAATCTATAATAGATTACAGTCTAACGGACACGACACAACAAAAGGATGAAAGGACAAATCCTCAATTTATTTCTTGTCTCTTCTGGGTTTAGAAAAATGAAAGCCCAAAATCCATGACAATTATGGAAGGGAAGGGGCAAAACGAAAAATACATTGCTAAATTCACACCAAAAGAGGCTTGATTGTGCATTCGCATGGGTCATTATGTACTTTTTTATTTAAGTTAAATTACTCATTTGGTCCTTATAGTTTTACGATTCTTATCTTTTTGGTCCTTATGATTTGGAAGTAGTTTTTTAGTCTCTATAGTTTACATTTTAATTTTCTTTTAGTCCTTTTAGTTTTGAAAGTGACTTTTTTAGTTCTTATAATTTGTATTTTAATTCTCTTTTAGTCCCTATAGTTTGAAAGTGATTTTTTTAGTCCCTATATTTTATATCTTAATTCCATTTTAGTCCTTACCATCAAAATATGAGTAATATTATCAATTACAATTAACTACAAAAATATTAGCAAGTAATTTGTAACTAATTTATCGTAAGATAATTTGTAGTAAAAAATAATTGATAATTTATAACTAATTTGTAGCTAATTATTTTTATATATTTTTTTGTAGTAAGGACTAAAAGGTAATTAAATTACAAATTATAGGGACTAAAAATATCATTTTCAAACTGTAGGGAATAAAACATAATTAAAATATAAACTATAAGGACTAAAAAAACACTTTTAAACTACAAGGACTAAAAGAGAATTAAAATGTAAACTATAGGACTAAAAAAACCACTTTCAAACTATAGGGATTAAAAATGTAAGAATAATGAAACTATAGGAATCAAATGAGTAATTTAACATTTTATTTATTTTAAAAATATAATACAATAATTATTATTATTTTGAAATTAAATAGATTTATACTTTTGTTGGACAAAGGTAAGATGTGTGTTTAATGATAATAATACGGTAAGACGAAAAACCTTTTGCGGAAAAACAAATACAATACGAATTTATATATTACATATCAACATAAGATCATGAAATAATTCACTCATATTAGTACATTAGTTAATGGACACATTTTGAATAGCAACCACACCTGAAAAAATGCGATTAAGGAAACAAACATGAAGAAAATATTGCTTCTCCTTCCCATAACAATTATCATGTAAGAGAAAAAAATTATTTTAAAATAATTGTCATTTTAATTTTTCAATGTAACATTAATTATGTTTGTTTACTTATGTCCCTTATAATATTAATTGCAAAAAAATAATTATAACTGAATTAACGATGATATAAATTATAAAGCTAACTTTGTAAAACTATCATTTTCTTTCATCTATTTGTTATTTTTTGTTTATATGTGTAAAATAAGTTAGGACAACCATTATTTTGGGATAGGGAGAGTGTATAAATATATTTAATATAAATTGTATAATAATTCGTGCACACTAGTTCTGAGAACCAAAGAATTGAGTCTTTTGATTCTAGGAATCACTAAATTGTGTTTGTTATATTTATTTGAATGTGTTGAGATGTTTATTTAAATATTTTGTTTATTCAAAATGTCATGAATTATGATTCTTTTAATTTGATTTTTATTGGAGTATATATACATATATAATCTTATTTCTTCTTCTTCTTCTTCTTCTTCTTCTTCTTCTTCTTCTATTTTTCAATGATTTTCAAAGGGTCTATGAGCTCATATTTCATGCAATGACACCATCAATTATTGTTATTGGTGATCATTTGTCTTAATTCTAGTTTTAATTAGGTATAATGACACCATTAATTGTTGTTATTGGTGATCATTTCTCACTTGTATAACCAACTTGATGTCATTCCTATTTATGAGCTGCACATTTTCTAATAAAAAACAAACCTTAGAATTGAATTTTAATCACCTTCTAAAATGTGAGAGTGAATCTCCTTAGTTACTTGAGTGATTCAAGAAATTGGTTTATCAAGGAACACCACCTTGTGTGTGACACCAATTCCGGAGGAGTGATTCTTCCAACCACCTTCTTCATTCTCCTTATCCATTCCATTTTCTGAATTTCATACAAAAAAAAAAACCTTTGAAGATCCATCCTCAACCCTTGTGCAAATGGGTTTACATCACAAGGGTCTGTCAATCCCGTTGAAACTTGATGACATGGGCTGATCCACATGGGCTTTATTGGGCTTATAACATGGTTAGGGGTAACAGGACTATGAAAGAAAGGATTAGAGAGGCTCAAAGAGTGTTTGAGGGTTATATTGAGTAAAAACCTCAAGAGCGTTGCTTTTACCTTTTGGGCTGGGCTCTACTCCTTTTGTCTCATACATTAATATTTCATTGCACTTTTGTGCCTTTCTTGTAGAATTTGGAGATCTTTTGTCTCTCTTTTTTTCTTCACTCGCCTTTGGCGAATTTTATTTCCTATCTTTTTTATTGTTGTACAACTTCATGCATGCATTATTTGCATTGCTCTTCTCGCTAGTTTAGCAATGGTTCCTACTTAGGATTTCTATGTTACTTTTGCTATTTTTCTTTGTTGTTGTTTTTAGAAAATGAATATGCTTTGGCTTGGAGGGGGTAGCAAAGGATAAACTAGTGTTTGGGATGTTGAAACATGGCCATGTGTCATTTCAAATTTTGACTTAGATCCTTTTATAGTTTGAATTTTGGGATACAACCTTAATAACATGCCTCTGATTATTTTTATTTTATTTTATATCAACCCTAATTTTTGCTTAGGCCACTCTTTTGGGTTTTCAACCTACCGGGTGAGAACTTCTAATTTGCCCCTAGGTTCGCTTGAGGCTTATGCATGGTGCTTTTCATTGCCCCAGTGTAGGGCTCTGAGGTATCTATTGTTGTCTTTTGTCATGACCTTGTAGCAAGGAAAAATGGAAGAAATTATGCAGATCCTCGAAAATGAATTTTCAAGGACGAGAAATATTTAAAAGATTTTTCAATTGACCGATTAAGCCGAACGAATCTTGTTCTTGACAACTCACTTTTCTCTCAAAATGAAAACTTTTCAGAATGATAAAATGAGGTCGCATGAACGTCTGTACTTTTTGATTTGAAACACAGTCAATCCAACATTTTTTTTTATTTTTTTACTTTACTCATCATTTACGGCATCCTCACCAAACGTGGAGAATGAGCAATTTCAGATTGAACAGACTTGGAGATCAACTCAAGAGCATAGGTCACTTGAGCAAACAAAACAACGGCTTACACTCACATTCTAGTGGAAGTTAAATAAGCGAGGATGCAATTGTGAGAGAATGAGAGACAAGGACATCAAATGTATCCATATTATTAGCACTGCGACTGTTGTTTACAGTAATGGCATAAACTTGAAAATCCTAATGAGTCAATGGAGACATCTAACAACAACCTTCAATTTGTCCCATGCATAGTGTCGCTTACCAACGTCCGAATTCACAAGCGATTATCCTCCTCAAAGTTTAGCAAGCCCGCATCAATTAGACTTTGTACCATATGTTTCAAGGTCATACAATGCTCAATGGAATGCCCCGAGACTCCTCCATGATAATCACATGTTGCGTGTTGGATCGAGTGGCCTCAGAATAATTAAGAAGGGGGGGGGGTTGAATTAATTATTCCTAAAACTTTACCAATTAAAATTACTCTTTTAAGGCTTTTACTTTTGTTGTTAAGAGAATATGGAGTAGAAGAGAAACTTAACAGAAAGTAAAAGCGAAAATTAAATGCACAACAGAAAGTAAAAGAGTAGGGAAGAAGGAAATAAACACACAAGAGCTTTTATACTGGTTCGGAAACAACCCGTGCCTACCTTCAATCCCCAAGCGACCTGCGGTCCTTGAGATTTCTTTCAACCTTGTAAAAATCCTTTTACAAGCAAAGATCCACAAGGGATGTACCCTCCCTTGTTCTCTTTGAACCTAGTGGATGTACCCTCCTCTAGAACTGATCCACAAGAGATGTACCCTCGCTTGTTCTCAGTCAAACCCAAGTAGATGAACCCTCTACTTGTACCACAAAGGATGTACCCTCCAATGTGTTAAGACAAAGATCTCAGGCTGTTACACCTTTGATACTTTGTGAATGGGGATACAAAAGAATTCCCAGGCGGTTAAACCTTTGAACGCTTTTGTATTAGGGAATGGGAAGAATCAAAAGAATTCTCAGACTGTGTTGTTTTGAATTCTTTGACAAGGGAGAAGGGAGACACAAAAGAATTCAGGCGGTTAGTCCTTTGTTCTTTTGGAAAAGAGAGAAGAGAGACAAAAAGAATTCAGGCGGTTAGTCCTTGGCGAATTCTTTTTGGCAAAGGGAGAAGAGAATGAAAAGATGAATAGCACAAGTTTTCAAGGTTTAGAAAACCAGAAAACTTCATAAAGCTTTTGGTACAAAAGAAGAAGAAGAAGAACTTCAAAGAGATTTCAAGGCTTGTAAAGGATTGATTGGAAAAGCAAAAGTATTCAAGATTGTTGTTAGAAAGATTGATTGGAAAATGAAAAACAAAGCCTTGCTTTTATAGACTCTTCATGTCTGGTCAAGAAGGTCATTCAGAAGAGTTATAACTTTTAGAAAAACTTAAAACCCATTTGAAAAAGTCAAAACCTTTTTGAAGAGTTACATCTATAGATTTTTCAGAAACAAACACTGGTAATCGATTACCAAATATGTGTAATCGATTACACAAAGCTTTTGAGTGAGACAATGTGACTCTTCACTTTTAAATTTGAATTTCAACGTTCAAGGACACTGGTAATTGATTACCAAAACATTGTAATCGATTACAGCCTTTTGAAAATATTTGGAACATTGTAAATTCAGTTTGAAAACTTTTTCAAACTCATTCGATTACCAGAGAGTAAAAACTCTTTTGTAAAGATTTTGTCAAAAACTCATGTGCTATTCAAAGTTTTGAAAAACTTTTTAATACTTATCTTGATTGAGTCCTTTCTTTATTCTTGAATCTTGAGTCTTGAATCTTGATCTTGATTCTTGAGATCTTGAATCTTGATTCTTGTTTGTAGGCTTTCTTCTTGAGTCTTGAACTCTTGACTTGTTCTTGATTCACTTGAGATGTTCTTTGATTCACTTGAGTTGTTCTTTGATCTTTTGAGCTTTTTGTTCATCACCTTTGTCATCATCTTTTGTTGTCATCATTGTTATCATCAAAACACCTTTGAATCATTGTTGATTCATCATGAAGCTTTGCTTCCACAATCTCCCCCTTTTTGATGATGACAACTTCTGAAATCAAGAAACACACATACACTTTTTCCTAGTCGATCACTCTCATAAATTCTCCCCCTTTGTTTTTGAATTTATGCTTATCTTAAAAATAAGTTGATTACTCATGTGAATTTTTGATTTAATCCCATTTCTGTCCCCCTTTGGCATCAACAAAAAGCCAAAGTGCGTATCAAATAAATTTAATTTAAACATCCATACAATGTTCATAAAAAATATCAACCAAACCATGAAGCAAGAAACAAGAACCATGAAACCATGAAGCAAACAACCATGCATAGATAAATTATAAACTCCACATAGTCAAATAACATACTTAATATTTGTTCAAACATACCATGCAAATAGGGAAATAGTAAATTGTTCAAATACTATAGTAATATAGAGATTTATTTTGATAAGTCACTAACATCTATTAGTCCTAATTCTCTTCTTATGTTATAGAAGGTATCTTTACTTAGTGGTTTTGTAAAGATGTCTGCAAGTTGATTTTTAGTATCTACAAATTCTAAAACAACATCACCTTTTAAAACATGATCTCTAATAAAATGATGCCTAATTTCTATATGCTTGGTTCTAGAATGAAGAACTGGATTCTTAGATATGTTTATGGCACTTGTGTTGTCACATTTTATGGGAATGTGATCTAATACTATTCCATAGTCAGATAGTTGTTGTTTCATCCACAAAATTTGTGCACAACAACTACCAGCAGAAATATATTCTGCTTCTGCTGTGGATAAAGCTACACTATTTTGTTTCTTGCTATTCCAAGAAACAAGTGCAGACCCTATGAATTGACATGTACCACTAGTACTCTTCCTATCTGTTTTTTATCCAACAAAGTCTGAATCTGAGTATCCTACTAGGTTACATAAAGAATTCTTAGGATACCATAATCCTAAACTAACTGTTCCTAATAGATATCTTATGATTCTTTTTACTCCCAATAAATGTGAAAACTTTGGATTTGATTGAAATCTGGCACACATGCATACACTAAACATAATATCTGGCCTACTTGCAGATAAGTAAAGTAGAGATCCAATCATACCTCTGTATTGCTTCGGATCAACAGGTTGTCCAGATTCATCTTTATCAAGATAACAACTTGTATTCATAGGAGTAGCCAAGTGTTTTGAGTTTTCCATTCCAAATCTCTTAATGAGTTCTTTGCAATACTTTGCTTGATTGACGAAGATCCCATCATTTGTTTGTTTGATTTGTAATCCAAGAAAGTAATTTAACTCACCCATCATGGACATCTCAAACTCACTTTGCATATCAATAGAAAACTCCTTGCACAAAGATTCATTAGTAGATCCAAAAATTATATCATCAACATAAATTTGTACTAACAAGATATCATTATCCTTCTTTTTTATGAATAAGGTAGTATCTACTTTTCCTCTAGTAAAATTCTTTTCTAATTGGAATTTACTTAATCTTTCATACCAAGCCCTAGGTGCTTGTTTTAGGCCATAAAGTGCCTTCTTTAATCTATAGACATGGTCTAGTTTTTGTGAATCTTCAAACCCAGGAGGTTATTCCACATATACCTCCTCCTGAATCAGACCATTTAAGAAAGCACTTTTGACATCCATTTGATATAGTTTAAAATTCATAATAGATGCATATGCTAATAACATCCTAATTGCTTCTAATCTAGCTACAGGTGCAAAAGTTTCTTCATAGTCTATACCTTCTTCTTGGTTATATCCTTTTGCTACAAGTCTAGCTTTATTCCTAATTACTATACCATTTTCATCCAATTTATTTCTAAATACCCATTTAGTTCCTATGATTGGATAATCTGAAGGTTTTTCTACTAATTCCCATACATCATTTCTTTCAAATTGATTTAATTCTTCTTGCATAGCTACTATCCAATGGTCATCTATAATAGCTTCTTTAAAGTTTTTAGGTTCTATTAATGAAACAAATGCCATATTATTGCATAAATCTTTAAGAGAATGTCTAGTTGTTACCCCTTTTGAGATATCACCGATGATGTTATCAAGAGGATGATTTCTCAAAGTTTTCCATTCTTTAGGAAGATTATCATTTCATGTGTTGTGTCATCTTGATCATCCTTGTCTTCATCATCTCTCTTTCTTTTCAGATTTCTTTCTTCATTTTGAGTATCTTCCAAAGTATCTGTAATATCATCAACAAACTCCTTTCTCGGGGAGGTAATGTTAGTTTCATCAAAAGTAACATGTATTGATTCCTCAATTGTCATAGTTCTTTTGTTGTATATTCTAAATGCTTTACTATGTAAGGAATACCCAAGGAAGATACCCTCATCTACCTTGGCATCAAACTTTCCTAGACTTTCTTTACCATTGTTTAGAACAAAACATTTACATCCAAAAACATGCAAATGTGCAATATTTGGTTTTCTATTGTTAAAAAGTTCATATGGGGTTTTCTTAAGAATAGGTCTAATTAAGGCTCTGTTCATAATATAACATGCGGTGTTAACCGCTTCTGCCCAAAAGTATTTTGGAAGAGGTGTGTCATTTAAAAGAGTTCTAGCAATTTCTTCTAGGGCTCTATTTTTCCTTTCTACTACTCCATTTTGTTGGGGTGTCCTGGGTGCAGAAAAATTGTGTTCTATACCATACTCATCACAAAACATTTCAAAATCATTGTTTTCAAATTCTCCTCCATGATCACTTCTGATGGAGATGATTTTGAGATTCTTTTTGTTTTGAATAACTTTGGCAAGTCTTCTAAATGCATGAAATGCATCATTCTTATGAGTAAGAAATAAAGTCCAAGTATATCTAGAATAATAATCAACAATTACTAATGCATAGTAACTTCCACCAAAACTCATGACCCTAGATGGTCCAAACAAATCCATGTGTAATAATTGCAATGGTTGAGTGGTAGAAAAAATATTTTTAGATTTAAAGGATACTTTTGTTTGTTTACCTTTTTGGCATGCATCACATAACTTATCTTTTTCAAATTTTAATCTAGGCAATCCAATAGATGATCCATGTTAATATGAGCAATTCTCTTATGCCATAACCATGGATCACAGTCTTTACTTAAAAAGCATCTATCATTTATAGATTTTTGTTTTAGATCAATCATGTAGACATTATTTTCTCTAAAACCTATATGTTCAATATCATTGTCATGCTCATGCTTAATAACAAATTTTTCAGAATCAAAAGATACTTTATATCCTTTATCACATAATTGACTAACACTTAATAAACTATGTTTCAAACCTTCTACAAGCAACATGTTCCCTCTCTTGTTCTCAGTAAAACCCAAGTAGATGTACCCTCTACTTGTACCACAAAGGATGTACCCTCCAATGTGTTAAGACAAAGATCTCAGGCTGTTACACCTTTGATACTTTATGAATGGGGATACAAAAGAATTCTCAGGCGGTTAAACCTTTGAATGCTTTTGTATTAGGGAATGGGAAGAATCAAAAGAATTCTCAGACTGTGTCGTTTTGAATTCTTTGACAAGGGAGAAGGGAGACACAAAAGAATTCAGGCGGTTAGTCCTTTGTTCTTTTGGAAAAGAGAGAAGAGAGACACAAAAAGAATTCAGGCGGTTAGTCCTTGGAGAATTCTTTTTGGCAAAGGGAGAAGAGAATGAAAAGATGAATAGCACAAGTTTTCAAGGTTTAGAAAACCAGAAAACTTCATAAAGCTTTTGGTACAAAAGAAGAAGAAGAAGAACTTCAAAGAGATTTCAAGGCTTGTAAAGGATTGATTGGAAAAGCAAAAGTATTCAAGATTGTTGTTAGAAAGATTGATTGGAAAATGCAAAACAAAGTCTTGCTTTTATAGACTCTTCATGTCTAGTCAAGAAGGCCATTCATAAGAGTTATAACTTTTAGAAAAACTTAAAACCCATTTGAAAAAGTCAAAACCTTTTTGAAGAGTTACATCTTTAGATTTTTCAAAAACAAACACTGGTAATCAATTACCAAATATGTGTAATCGATTACACAAAGCTTTTGAGTGAAACAATGTGACTCTTCACTTTTAAATTTGAATTTCAACGTTCAAGGACACTGGTAATTGATTACCAAAACATTGTAATCAATTACAGCCTTTTGAAAATATTTGGAACGTTGTAAATTTAGTTTGAAAACTTTTTCAAACTCATTTTACTACTGGTAATCAATTACACCAATATGGTAATCGATTACCAGAGAGTAAAAACTCTTTGTTAAAGGTTTTGTCAAAAAATCATGTGCTATTCAAAGTTTTGAAAAACTTTTTAATACTTATCTTGATTGAGTCCTTTCTTTATTCTTGAATCTTGAGTCTTGAATCTTGATCTTGAATCTTGAATCTTGATTCTTGTGATGTGCCATCATTTTCTTCTATTTTCTAAACCCTTTTTGCACCATTTTAATTATTGATTGGTCTTAATTGTCAATTAATTAGGCAGTTTTATTATTTGGGCTCATTTAGCTAATTTGATGTTTTTAATCTAATTTCAGGAATTAATGAAACATTGGGCTTAATTCGGATTTTGGTTGTGGACTTGAAGAGGGCAAATAAAGCAGCGCTTACCTTAGTTAATTTCTAATTAGGAAATTTCACAATTTTATTTTATGTTGTTCAGTGTTTATTTCGTTTTGGGCCAGAGTATTGTAATAGGGCCCAGTGACTTTGAGTGACTCTTTTTAAATAGCTGCCTTGGGATTCATGCAGGGCATTCTATTCTGCTATGCTATTTTCATTATTCAGAGCTTTGGTTTTAGGTTTTCACGTTTTTCTGTGCCCTTGTTACAGTTTTCGTTCTTAATGCAAATTTCCGTTTTCTGCTTCTAATTACGAGTTCATTCTTGCTTCTTCTTCTACTTTCATTTACGTTTCTGTTCATTTACGTTTCTGTTCATTTACGTTTCTGTTCATTTACGTTCTTGTTCATTTACGTTTCTGCTTCATGTTTCAATTGCGTTTTCTGTTTGAATCCATGGAAGGCTAGATTTTCTGGTGTTGTTTCCTTTTGAGGACGAAGCCCAACTCTCTTTGAGGTTTCGTTTGTAATGTGGCTTCCTGGCAGTTTTTCCATCACCAGTTATCCCAATTTCGTGAATATTAATCAGCGCACGCTTCGTGTTCGATTAATTGCCTCTGAGCCTAACTTGCGTTCATGCTTAATGGACGAAGGGCTAACTGGTGTATGTGGTGCCTAATCACGTATTGAAAACCCTAAGTTGATTTTCGCTTAGTAAATTGAAATAGAGTTGGATTAAGTGGTTGACTGTTAGGGACGGATTCTCCATAACCCAGGATAAGAGAGTGGCTTCTGAATCAGAGGAAACAACCCGTTTTTAATATTAGTAGTTTCGTATTCCATTTTATTTGTCTGCTCTTTAATTACCAAACAACCAAACCCCCCCACCCCCCCATCGTTACTGTTACTGCAAGTATATTATGAACATTTGGCTTGTCACTGCTGTAACATCCTGGAAATTTCTACCCGGAATTTTTGGAAACGATGTATTTTGAATGATTATATATATAAGTATTATTCAGTGTATATGCATATATGTTCTTGGTTAGAGTAAGAATAGCGGGGGCAAGATATGCGGGCTGGACTAATTAAGGGAGAGAAATCCATAACTGGGAGGTTATGGGTTAATTCTTAATTAATTAGTTAAAAATCATCGTTTTGCGTGCAACTTAGAATTTAACGAAACCAACCTCTGAACCACACTCGGGGTTTCATTCTGAGCGTTTTGATATATATATTGCTTGCTTTCGAAAACTGGCCCCGACGGACGCAGAGAAACGCGAGAAACTGGAACCAGAGAAATGGCACGCAAACCGAGGCAGGATTTTTAGCGTTTCAAAGGTCAGATTTTTCTCACTTTTGTGACTGAGTATGGGTCACAGTCAAAAAGAGAAAGTGGGCCCTTTTTGCTCCAATCAAATAGGGACATGTGGCAGAGCTTGAATAAAATAATAGAAAAAGAGGAAAACCTTTTTATTTAAAACCAAAAAGCCTTTCTCTCTCTTCACTCAGCCCTCATTTTTTTTTCAGACAGCTTTCTCTCTCCCTCACGTTGCTTTTCTTCCTCCCTCATTCTCCATTAAAGCTCCATACAAAGCTTCAACCTTTAGTGCCCGTTTCTGCCCCAAATCGTGAAAGGAGAGCATTTTTGGAGTCGTGAAGTGCGTGGCTACGAGTGGAACTTCGAAAATCCAGGTTTGGGTGGACTTCTTTCTCTCTTAAATTTCGTGGGTATGGGGTTTTGGGAGATATGATGGGTGGTTTTGTTAGTTTTCTGCTGTGTGATGATTATTTGTGAAGGCATTTGCTGAAAACTTGTTGAAATCGCCATGTTTGGATGAGTTAGACATACCCATTCTGTTTTAGGGTTTTTGGTGATGATGTTTGTGATGTTTATATGCTGAAATTGCTGATGGAAATCTGTTAGAGACAAAGGGTAGAACTAACCCAA
Source organism: Glycine max (assembly GCF_000004515.6). NCBI lineage: Eukaryota > Viridiplantae > Streptophyta > Magnoliopsida > Fabales > Fabaceae > Glycine > Glycine max. The sequence goes on along the minus strand of NC_038245.2, from coordinate 27,541,053 downwards.
GGTTAGAAAGTGAGAATGTGATGTTATGAGTGGAAAAAGAGTGAGACTTTGAGAGTTGGAAGGCTAAGTCTGAATTCTGTGGTAAATGGAGGTTAAAGTGAGTTAATAATAGCTTGAAATGTCATTTAGGACATGTGAGAAAGGTTAGGCTGAGCTAGAGAGAAAAACAAATGACCAAAGTGAACCAAGAGCCATTTCTAGGGCAAAATTGGGTGTTGAGGAGTCAAATTTTGATTTGGTGGAACTTTAGGTGTAAATCCAGTTTGGGCAAGTTTAGATTGATGTTATGGACTTGTGTGAGGTGAGAGTTTGCTTCAAATTTACCTCATTCTAAATTTCACTTTTCAAACCTAGAAAACCCATTGAATTGAGGGGTTTTGGACACCTAGATTTTGTGTTGCTGTGGTTTGAAGCTTGACCTTGGTTTAGACATGATTGATACATGATTTGGGACTTGTAGGATTTGATTTGGGCAAGATTGGATGAGGGGAAGTGTGGTTTTCGAAATCTGCATTTTGTGCAGATTTTTGCTGTGAAATTGTGCAGCAGGATTTTGCATAAGTGCAGCAAAATACTAGGCATTTGCTGGTTGTGGAAAGAGCAGTGCAGAATGAGTTCTGGATGTTTGCTAGTAGATCCCAACGGTCAAAATGTAGGCTTATGTACTAGAGACTTCCAGTAAAAATTTGGAGTCGATCCAACGGTTAACGAATTGGAACGAAGGAATTGTTACTGGGGTCTTTAAGTGAGAAAAGCTGTGATTTTGGTTGGTGTTTTGGCAGAGTTTTCTGCCTTTGCTCTGTTTTCTTGGCTGTGATAGTTTGTGCTGTTTGAATGTTGTATTACTTTGATGTTGGGGAAGCTTGGGAGGATTGATGGGGACCCGGTGTTGAGAGAAACGAGGATATGGGCTACGTGGGAGTACGTGAGCTCAGTTGGAGGTGGGCTACAGGGGATGGTGGGTTTATGCGCGCATTGTGGATGTGGAAAAACTTGTTGTGCACCATCGCCCGACCGCCACCTAGTACCACATGTGATGGGTACCCCATAATCCTACAAGCTTGAGATGAGGAAGTGTTGAAGGGTGAAACTTCCTGCTTTTATTGTTGACCACAGAGTGGTACCTGGAGATATGTCGCGGGGGTCAGGAGACCTTGGGGACGTCAGGTGGGGTGCTATTGCCCAAAACCAAGCTTGACCAATCCCGACCCAACCCGGGCATAGTCGGTCAGTGAGAACCTGTGATGTACCTAAGCAGGCGAGCTCCTGGCAGTCAACAGATAAAAGGAAAACAAGACCACAAAGCAAGGAGGCTTGTGGTGGCTGGCCAGCTGTGAAACTTGATTGATATGTGGATTGTGGCCTCTGGTAATCGATTACCAAGGGTGAGTAATCGATTACAAGGCTTAAAATTGAGGACAGGAGGCTAAGATGGTCTCTGGTAATCGATTACCAAGGGGTGTAATCGATTACCAGGCTTGAAAACGAAGTCAGGAAACTTAGGGAGCCTCTGGTAATCGATTACCAGCCTGTGTAATCGATTACACAGAGGAATGGGTCACTGGTAATCGATTACCAGGCATGTGTAATCGATTACACAGTGTATTATTGCATATTTCATGTTCTGAGGCTGTGTAATTCAAGTTTAGCCTCTGGTAATCGATTACCAAGGTTGTGTAATCGATTACCAGAGATGGAAAGCCTCAAGATACTTCTTTTAACGTCATGTAGTGGTTATGAGATGCATTGTGTGCAGCGTAGTTAGATTCTTGTGAAAGAGTCTACCCCTTTCTCTTCTTTCTTGTAGATCGTGATGGCGGCGCAGCTAATCCGTGATCGAGTAGAGATGGAGTGCCTAGAGGGAGCTTGGGAGACCCTCGAAGGCAACACGAGGTGCCGATTTCGGGGCACCATTCGATTCACGGCTACTTCTTTTGTGCATCCAGATGAACCTGCACGGACGCTTCAGCGCACTGTGGAGTGGATACTACCCACGCCTACACCATATCGTCTAGTGGAGCCCGTTCAAGTGATCGAGGTAACGTCATCCGAGGAAGACCCTGAGGAAGACCTGGAGGAGCTACCTCCTGAGCCTGCTGTGGATGCCCTTGACTTTCTAGAGGGTGATGAGGATCCACTTCTTGAGGTGGATTCTCCCGAGGAAGTCATGTCGGCATCTGAGGCAGACTCTACGGAGGATAGCGGCCCGAGGGAGATGGCGATCAGCGGAGGCTCTTCATCCTAGTGGACAGCTTTTTGGATTAGTTTTGTATACTTTTGAGGGTGGGTGTATCTAGGACTAACTGTTAGGTTTACTCTTTTGTTTTTTTGTATGGGTAGACCTGATGTATAGGCATTTGATGATTGTATACATGTGGCTGAAGCCACCACTATGGATACCTTTGCTCTGGATGACACTATATATTTTGTAAAACTCCCATATTTTGGACAGCTTTAAATGATGAATGCATTTATGATCGATCTTGTTCTTTGAAAAGAAAGCGTTAGTAACTTTATTTGTAAAAGAGTTTATCTACCGTATTTTATTCTTTTATTTTCACGTGACGACCTAAAGTAATGGCTGGTACGTTCTTTCTGTTGAAAAAGCAAAATAGTTTAGAGATTATGAGCAGTGAGAAAGAAATGACTCCGAACAGAGTTGTGAACTGGCCATTCAGGACTCTGCAGTGAGGATTTTCCTTCGAAAACTTGTTTTAGTGAAAAGAGAAAGAAATGAAAAGAAAAAGAAAAAAAAAAAAATTTACCATGGTTTTTGTTATTTAAATTATTACTATTAAACCAGTCACTAATTTAGGGACGCCACAAATGGTGGTATCAGAGCAAAAGTTGGATTCTAGTGAACCTGTTATGGTCTTGCTGTGTGAATGCTGTGTTTCTCTGAAACTTGGGAGTAGGTTTCGGGGAGTGACGTTAAGTCACACATTGTGTGTATTTCTGCCTTATTGTCTTGAGCATGGATGTGTGACTGATTCATAGGATTGTTGTGTGTATAAGTATGTATAAAGAGAAGGATGTTGTTATAACTGTCATAGCCTGTGTGGTACACTCTCTCTTTAGGATTTCTTGGGTGCTAATAGTTTCCCTACAGGATAGGTATGGCAGGACGTGGTAGGGATCAGAACCGTGATGTCCTTGACCGCATCACCGCTGTGCTGGAAACTCTAGTGCAGGAACGTGATGTGGAACCGGCGGAGTATCGGGGACTCATGGCTTTCCGTAAGAACCACCCGCCAAAGTTCAGTGGAGACTATGATCCTGAAGGTGCTAGGTTGTGGCTAGCTGAGACGGAGAAGATTTTCGAGGCGATGGGTTGCCTTGAGGAGCATAAAGTTCTTTATGCGACATTTATGCTCCAAGGGGAGGCTGAAAATTGGTGGAAGTTCGTGAAACCTTCGTTTGTTGCACCTGGAGGCGTGATTCCTTGGAATGCCTTCAAGGACAAGTTCTTGGAGAATTACTTCCCGCGAGATCTCAGGAAGCGGAAGGCGAGGGAATTTCTGGATTTGAAGCAAGGAAACATGTCTGTTGGGGAGTACACGGCTAAGTTTAATGAGCTTCTGCAGTATTGGCCTCAATACCAAGATGCTCGGAATGAGGAAGATCTGTGTGCTCAGTTTGAGAATGGGCTTCGGTTGGAGATCCAACAGGCGGTTAGTTATATGCAGATTACGGATTTTAATCAGTTGGTGACAAAGTGCAGGATTTTTGAAGATAAGATGAAGGAGAGGCAAGCTAGAGGTGTTGGAGGACCTCAGAGAAACCATCCTTTTAAGGGGAATGGTAACAAGAGGATGAAGCCGTATGCTAGCAGCAAGGGGAAGCAACCTATGGCTACCTCCAACACGAGCCAGTCAAGGGGGACTGGGGTACAATGCTTTCAGTGTGGAGGACCGCATCTTAAGAGGAATTGCCCACAGCTCCAGCAGACACAGGAGAACCGTTGTTATGTTTGTGGAAAAGTGGGCCATTATGCTCGAGAATGTAGGGCAAACGGGAGGCCGACAGTGACCGCCAATTCCAACACCGTTAATCGTGGACCCACTAATTCCACAAGGAGCGGTAATGTTAGCAACAACAACATTAGTGGTGGAAGACCAAAAGTACCCTCTCGGGTATTTGCTATGAGTGGTTCAGAAGCGGCTGCCTCCGACGATTTGATACGGGGTAAGTGTTTGATTGCTGATAAACTACTAGATGTACTTTATGATTCAGGTGCCACGCATTCTTTCATATCTCATGCATGTGTGGAGAGGTTGGGGTTATGTGCGACGGAGTTGCCATATGATATGGTGGTGTCTACTCCGACGAGCGAGCCTGTAACCACCTCTCGGGTGTGTTTGAAGTGTCCCATAATTGTTGAGGGTCGATCTTTTATGGCGGACTTGATTTGCCTACCTTTAGCTCATCTAGATGTGATCTTGGGGATGGATTGGTTATCTACTAACCATATCTTTCTAGACTGTAAGGAGAAGATGCTAGTGTTTGGTGGAGATGTAGTTCCAAGTGAATCTTTGAAAGAGGATGCAGCCAACGAAGGAACGGGGGATGTTCGAACTTACATGGTGTTGTTCTCTATGTATGTGGAAGAGGACGCTGAAGTTAGTTGTATACCGGTGGTGTCAGAATTTCCAGAAGTTTTTCCGGATGATGTTTGTGAATTGCCACCTGAGAGAGAAGTGGAATTCATTATTGACTTGGTGCCTGGGGCGAATCCAGTGTCGATTGCGCCTTATAGAATGTCTCCGGTGGAACTAGCAGAGGTGAAGGCACAAGTGCAGGATCTTTTGAGCAAACAATTTGTTCGTCCAAGTGCATCACCATGGGGAGCACCGGTCTTGTTGGTTAAAAAGAAGGATGGAAGTATGAGGATGTGTGTAGACTACCGGCAGTTAAACAAGGTCACTATCAAGAACAAATATCCTCTACCAAGGATAGATGATTTGATTGACCAATTGAGGGGAGCGACGGTATTTTCGAAAATCGATCTGCGATCTGGGTATCATCAAATCCGAGTTAAGAAGGAAGATATCCCAAAGACTGCGTTTCGGACTCGGTATGGGCACTACGAGTATTTAGTCATGCCATTTGGAGTGACTAATGCTCCGGCTATTTTCATGGACTATATGAACCGTATATTCCATGATTATTTGGACCAATTTGTGGTTGTGTTTATTGATGATATCCTAGTGTATTCAAGGAATAAGGAGGAGCATGAGAAGCACTTGAGGATTGTGTTGCATATTCTGAGGGATAGGAAGTTGTTCGCCAAACTGTCGAAATGTGACTTTTGGTTGGAGAAAGTGCAGTTCTTAGGGCACGTGATTTCTAAAGACGGGGTTGCGGTGGATCCGAACAAGGTGGAGTCGGTTATGGAGTGGCAACAACCGACAACTCCAACGGAGGTTCGAAGCTTCTTGGGGTTGGCAGGCTATTATAGAAAGTTCATTGAAGGATTTTCTAAATTGGCATTGCCCCTAACTAAGTTGACTCGTAAGAATGAGAAGTTTGTTTGGAATGAGAAGTGTGAGCAAAGTTTCCAAGAGTTGAAGAGGCGGTTGACGACAGCTCCAGTGTTAATTTTGCCCGACCCTAAGAGAACATTTGAAGTGTATTGCGATGCAAGCGGGCAAGGCTTGGGGTGTGTGTTGATGCAAGAGGGAAGAGTAGTGGCGTATGCTTCACGTCAATTACGTCCTCATGAAGTTAACTATCCGACTCATGACTTGGAACTCGCAGCGGTGGTCTTTGCCTTAAAGATTTGGAGGCATTATTTGTACGGTACTCGTTTTGAAGTTTTCAGTGATCACAAGAGTCTCAAATACTTGTTCGATCAGAAGGAACTCAATATGAGACAACGAAGATGGATGGAGTTCCTCAAGGATTATGATTTTGGACTTTCCTACCATCCAAGAAAGGCTAATGTAGTAGCCGATGCGCTAAGCCGGAAATCCTTACATGTTGCGACTATGATGAGTTTGGAGCAGAGATTGATAGAGGAGTTCCGAGATTTGAATCTAGCAATTGAGGTGCGACCCAAGAGCTTATTTGTGGGAGCATTGCAGATCACCAATGAATTTGTAGATCACATACGCGAGGCTCAAGGGGATGACCCGTTTTTGCAAGGCAGGGTGTTGGAAATAATGGGGGATAAGGGTGTGGAGTTTGAGAAGGATACAACCGGGTTAATTAGATTCAAGGGGAGGATATGTGTGCCATCTCTAGATGATTTGAAAGTTAAGATTTTGGAGGAAGCGCATAAAAGTCGTCTTAGTTTCCATCCTGGAATGACTAAGATGTACCAAGATTTGAAGAGAAGTTTTTGGTGGCATGGCATGAAGAAAGATGTAGCTGAATATGTAGCAAGATGTTTGACATGTCAAAAGGCTAAGGTTGAGCACCAGCGACCATCGGGAGAATTGAAGCCATTGGAGATTCCGGAATGGAAATGGGAGAGCATATCTATGGATTTTGTATCTAGTTTACCCAAGACTAGTCGTGGACATGATGCCGTGTGGGTCATAGTAGATCGACTCACCAAATCTGCTCATTTTATCCCAGTGAATATGAAGTATAGAATGGAGAAACTCGTGGAGTTGTACATCAAGGAAGTAGTAAGGTTGCATGGAATTCCTTCTAGTATTGTATCTGACAGGGATCCGAGGTTCACTTCGCGATTTTGGACGAGTCTACATGAAGCCTTGGGGACAAAGCTGAAGCTTAGTTCAGCTTATCATCCTCAAACAGATGGTCAGACTGAACGAACCATTCAGACTCTAGAGGATCTACTTCGGGCGTGTATTATAGAGCAACAAGGTAGCTGGATGGATTGTTTGCCATTGATTGAGTTTACTTACAACAATAGCTACCAAGCCAGTATTGGTATGGCTCCTTTTGAAGCTTTATATGGACGAAAGTGCAAAACTCCTATTTGTTGGTATGATGATGGAGAAGCGGTACTTCTTGGACCTGAAATGCTACAACAGATTAACGAACAAGTGAAGTTGATTCGAGAGAAGATAAAAGCATCTCAGGATAGGCAGAAGAGCTATTATGATAGAAGGAGGAAACCACTATATTTTCAGGAAGGAGAACATGTGTTTTTGAAGGTTTCTCCCGTAACCGGAGTCGGAAGAGCTCTTAAGGCTAGGAAGTTGACACCCAAGTATCTAGGTCCATATCAGATTTTGAAGAAGATTGGGCCTGTAGCTTATCATATCGCCTTACCTCCGAGTTTATCGAATTTGCATCCTGTGTTCCATGTCTCTCAACTGAGACGGTACAACCCAGATCCATCACATATTCTTGCAGTGGACGAGGTACAGGTGAAGGATAACCTCACCTATAGAGCACAACCTCAGGAAATCACTGACCGAAGGACGAAGTCGTTGAGAGGAAAGGAGATCGCGTTGGTGAAGGTGCAGTGGGGAACCGATGAGGGTGATTCTACATGGGAGTTGGAGGATAGGATGAGAGAATTGTACCCAAGTTTGTTCATAGAGTAGTTAAATTTCGGGGACGAAATTCCTAAAAGGGTGGGAGTATTGTAACATCCTGGAAATTTCTACCCGGAATTTTTGGAAACGATGTATTTTGAATGATTATATATATAAGTATTATTCAGTGTATATGCATATATGTTCTTGGTTAGAGTAAGAATAGCGGGGGCAAGATATGCGGGCTGGACTAATTAAGGGAGAGAAATCCATAACTGGGAGGTTATGGGTTAATTCTTAATTAATTAGTTAAAAATCATCGTTTTGCGTGCAACTTAGAATTTAACGAAACCAACCTCTGAACCACACTCGGGGTTTCATTCTGAGCGTTTTGATATATATATTGCTTGCTTTCGAAAACTGGCCCCGACGGACGCAGAGAAACGCGAGAAACTGGAACCAGAGAAATGGCACGCAAACCGAGGCAGGATTTTTAGCGTTTCAAAGGTCAGATTTTTCTCACTTTTGTGACTGAGTATGGGTCACAGTCAAAAAGAGAAAGTGGGCCCTTTTTGCTCCAATCAAATAGGGACATGTGGCAGAGCTTGAATAAAATAATAGAAAAAGAGGAAAACCTTTTTATTTAAAACCAAAAAGCCTTTCTCTCTCTTCACTCAGCCCTCATTTTTTTTTCAGACAGCTTTCTCTCTCCCTCACGTTGCTTTTCTTCCTCCCTCATTCTCCATTAAAGCTCCATACAAAGCTTCAACCTTTAGTGCCCGTTTCTGCCCCAAATCGTGAAAGGAGAGCATTTTTGGAGTCGTGAAGTGCGTGGCTACGAGTGGAACTTCGAAAATCCAGGTTTGGGTGGACTTCTTTCTCTCTTAAATTTCGTGGGTATGGGGTTTTGGGAGATATGATGGGTGGTTTTGTTAGTTTTCTGCTGTGTGATGATTATTTGTGAAGGCATTTGCTGAAAACTTGTTGAAATCGCCATGTTTGGATGAGTTAGACATACCCATTCTGTTTTAGGGTTTTTGTGATGATGTTTGTGATGTTTATATGCTGAAATTGCTGATGGAAATCTGTTAGAGACAAAGGGTAGAACTAACCCAAGGTTAGAAAGTGAGAATGTGATGTTATGAGTGGAAAAAGAGTGAGACTTTGAGAGTTGGAAGGCTAAGTCTGAATTCTGTGGTAAATAGAGGTTAAAGTGAGTTAATAATAGCTTGAAATGTCATTTAGGACATGTGAGAAAGGTTAGGCTGAGCTAGAGAGAAAAACAAATGACCAAAGTGAACCAAGAGCCATTTCTAGGGCAAAATTGGGTGTTGAGGAGTCAAATTTTGATTTGGTGGAACTTTAGGTGTAAATCCAGTTTGGGCAAGTTTAGATTGATGTTATGGACTTGTGTGAGGTGAGAGTTTGCTTCAAATTTACCTCATTCTAAATTTCACTTTTCAAACCTAGAAAACCCATTGAATTGAGGGGTTTTGGACACCTAGATTTTGTGTTGCTGTGGTTTGAAGCTTGACCTTGGTTTAGACATGATTGATACATGATTTGGGACTTGTAGGATTTGATTTGGGCAAGATTGGATGAGGGGAAGTGTGGTTTTCGAAATCTGCATTTTGTGCAGATTTTTGCTGTGAAATTGTGCAGCAGGATTTTGCACAAGTGCAGAAAAATACTAGGCATTTGCTGGTTGTGGAAAGAGCAGTGCAGAATGAGTTCTGGATGTTTGCTAGTAGATCCCAACGGTCAAAATGTAGGCTTATGTACTAGAGACTTCCAGTAAAAATTTGGAGTCGATCCAACGGTTAACGAATTGGAACGAAGGAATTGTTACTGGGGTCTTTAAGTGAGAAAAGCTGTGATTTTGGTTGGTGTTTTGGCAGAGTTTTCTGCCTTTGCTCTGTTTTCTTGGCTGTGATAGTTTGTGCTGTTTGAATGTTGTATTACTTTGATGTTGGGGAAGCTTGGGAGGATTGATGGGGACCCGGTGTTGAGAGAAACGAGGATATGGGCTACGTGGGAGTACGTGAGCTCAGTTGGAGGTGGGCAACAGGGGATGGTGGGTTTATGCGCGCATTGTGGATGTGGAAAACTTGTTGTGCACCATCGCCCGACCGCCACCTAGTACCACATGTGATGGGTACCCCATAATCCTACAAGCTTGAGATGAGGAAGTGTTGAAGGGTGAAACTTCCTGCTTTTATTGTTGACCACAGAGTGGTACCTGGAGATATGTCGCGGGGGTCAGGAGACCTTGGGGACGTCAGGTGGGGTGCTATTGCCCAAAACCAAGCTTGACCAATCCCGACCCAACCCGGGCATAGTCGGTCAGTGAGAACCTGTGATGTACCTAAGCAGGCGAGCTCCTGGCAGTCAACAGATAAAAGGAAAACAAGACCACAAAGCAAGGAGGCTTGTGGTGGCTGGCCAGCTGTGAAACTTGATTGATATGTGGATTGTGGCCTCTGGTAATCGATTACCAAGGGTGAGTAATCGATTACAAGGCTTAAAATTGAGGACAGGAGGCTAAGATGGTCTCTGGTAATCGATTACCAAGGGGTGTAATCGATTACCAGGCTTGAAAACGAAGTCAGGAAACTTAGGGAGCCTCTGGTAATCGATTACCAGCCTGTGTAATCGATTACACAGAGGAATGGGTCACTGGTAATCGATTACCAGGCATGTGTAATCGATTACACAGTGTATTATTGCATATTTCATGTTCTGAGGCTGTGTAATTCAAGTTTAGCCTCTGGTAATCGATTACCAAGGTTGTGTAATCGATTACCAGAGATGGAAAGCCTCAAGATACTTCTTTTAACGTCATGTAGTGGTTATGAGATGCATTGTGTGCAGCGTAGTTAGATTCTTGTGAAAGAGTCTACCCCTTTCTCTTCTTTCTTGTAGATCGTGATGGCGGCGCAGCTAATCCGTGATCGAGTAGAGATGGAGTGCCTAGAGGGAGCTTGGGAGACCCTCGAAGGCAACACGAGGTGCCGATTTCGGGGCACCATTCGATTCACGGCTACTTCTTTTGTGCATCCAGATGAACCTGCACGGACGCTTCAGCGCACTGTGGAGTGGATACTACCCACGCCTACACCATATCGTCTAGTGGAGCCCGTTCAAGTGATCGAGGTAACGTCATCCGAGGAAGACCCTGAGGAAGACCTGGAGGAGCTACCTCCTGAGCCTGCTGTGGATGCCCTTGACTTTCTAGAGGGTGATGAGGATCCACTTCTTGAGGTGGATTCTCCCGAGGAAGTCATGTCGGCATCTGAGGCAGACTCTACGGAGGATAGCGGCCCGAGGGAGATGGCGATCAGCGAAGGCTCTTCATCCTAGTGGACAGCTTTTTGGATTAGTTTTGTATACTTTTGAGGGTGGGTGTATCTAGGACTAACTGTTAGGTTTACTCTTTTGTTTTTTTGTATGGGTAGACCTGATGTATAGGCATTTGATGATTGTATACATGTGGCTGAAGCCACCACTATGGATACCTTTGCTCTGGATGACACTATATATTTTGTAAAACTCCCATATTTTGGACAGCTTTAAATGATGAATGCATTTATGATCGATCTTGTTCTTTGAAAAGAAAGCGTTAGTAACTTTATTTGTAAAAGAGTTTATCTACCGTATTTTATTCTTTTATTTTCACGTGACGACCTAAAGTAATGGCTGGTACGTTCTTTCTGTTGAAAAAGCAAAATAGTTTAGAGATTATGAGCAGTGAGAAAGAAATGACTCCGAACAGAGTTGTGAACTGGCCATTCAGGACTCTGCAGTGAGGATTTTCCTTCGAAAACTTGTTTTAGTGAAAAGAGAAAGAAATGAAAAGAAAAAGAAAAAAAAAAAATTTACCATGGTTTTTGTTATTTAAATTATTACTATTAAACCAGTCATTAATTTAGGGACGCCACAACTGCTCGTTGGGAAACGACCTAGGATCACTTCCTAGTTACTGCATTTTCATGTTTATTTGATTCGGGTACGGCCTCGATCATCTTGTTTGTAGGCTTTCTTCTTGAGTCTTGAACTCTTGACTTGTTCTTGATTCACTTGAGATGTTCTTTGATTCACTTGAGTTGTTCTTTGATCTTTTGAGCTTTTTGTTCATCACCTTTGTCATCATCTTTTGTTGTCATCATTGTTATCATCAAAACACCTTTGAATCATTGTTGATTCATCATGAAGCTTTGCTTCCACATTGCATTCGAGTCGTATCCTTAGAAAAATGGAGGTTGAGGAACCTTGGTTGGGGTTATGGCTACCATTGCATTATTGAGTAGATATGGGAGCAAATTAGAATACGCCACCGGAATTGGCGTGAATTCTACAGGCTTCTTTGCTGGAAAATTCCTTCCATGGTTGGTGTTTTGGTTTGTGTTAAGGGTGGTGTTTGGTATTGGATGTGTAGAAGGCGGGCTTTGTGGATGACCTAGGGGTGGCCTTTGTCGATGATTGAGTGTTCTTGGTTGATAGGGTGGTGGGTAATGAGAAGGACCGATATTGGCCAAGTATTGATATTGTTGAGCTGGTGGGGAATTTGGCCATGTATGAATGGCAGTCACAGCACGGGTTCCTCCCTCATTCTTACTCTCTCCATTTGCCCTAGACTTCCTATTCATCAAAGTAGGATAATCAAATTTGCCTCTTTTCAGGTTCACTTCGAACATTTCACTGGCGAAAACTAAATCGGCAAAGCTTGAAGGCATGTAATGTTCAATGGCCGACAAGTGCACCAAATCACGCAAGTAGTATAAAACGATAAGAACCGAGTATCGAACTCTCGAGCAACTTGTTTTACTTGGTAAACTGTGGTTCAGTATATAAGCGTCTTGTTGTAAATGGTTTGTGTGGGGTATGGACAGGTTTGTAAACTAAACTATTAAAAAGGCAGATCACGTGAATAATGGTGTTTGAAGACAGATAGACAACGTGTCAGTCTTCCTAGCAGGTTCCTGATGTTATAAAGGATTTTCTCTACCTAACAATGCTCATGTGTTCTATGTTATCTCCTGAAATGCTAAACCCCGATGTCTTGTGCATGTTTAGCCTAGTCTTACTCAAGTATCATCCTCAGATTCCTCTTGTTGGACTAAACTTGACCAGAACCGCATTAAGACATACATACCAACAACTAGGTTACCGTACCCCGATCCCTCGTGACGATATGATAAACTAGCCCCATCCTATCAAGTTCTAATGATCAAACATGTTGAGTGACCCTAACTGAGCATGCATCTACGTGATCAAGGTAAAAGCATACAAACATGAAATATTGATAGTACATAGAACACATAAAACATCATCAGATAGATATAGAAGTATTTACATCAAGTACCCCATAGGAAGAACCAACTAAGGATTTAGCTCTCCATAGAAAGGAGGCTTCTTTTACAAAAAAAAAAAAGAAGAGAAAGTGAAAGATTGAAGAATTACAGGTAGTGGGGATGTCTCCTGCACCTCTAGAAACCTCACAATCACTCAAAATCTCCTCCAATGCTTTGCAAGATAGCTTACTCTTCAAGCTCAGTTCTCTCCAGTCTCTCCACAACCAAAAACTCTAAAAAAAACTCAACAACCCTCTCAATTTTGAGATTCTGCTTTAAATAGGAAATTCTGTGGGGATGCGTGCGCTTAGCGGGAGATGGGCTCGCTTAGCGCGTGTAAGTGACTTCTGGCTTAGTGCCAGTAATGCTTACTCAGCCTGGAGGTTCAAGCGGTGTGCATAGCGAATTGATTCTCATTGAGCGCATCATTGACAACTCATCTACTTCCAGGGTCTTCCTCGCACGTAGCCCTGAACTGCTGCGCTCAGCGGATGGCTCGCTAAGCCAAAGAATTGGCTTAGCGAGCAACTCAAAATCAACACTTCCACCAAACTTGCCTAATTAGCCTAAAATTGCAAAGGAATGATCATTGAATACACAGAATGGGATACTAAGTACTTATTACCTATATTTAACAAAGAGTAATTACAACCCTACAAAATGACCATAAATGGGAGGATTTAGATACAATTTACACAAGTTTCTTACACAAAAGTTAGTCGTATTATCCGACTAACATGTAACCTACCATCTTTTCATAGTAAAACATCGGTAACATGTCCACTATCATTGTTATCATCTCTTTCTCTGTCATTGGGGGCGTTACTTGAGCTGCCAGATCCCTCCACCTTTGGGCATATTCTTTGAAAGATTCATGCTCATTTTTCACATGTTCTGTAGTTGTGATGTGCCATCATTTTCTTCTATTTTCTAAACCCTTTTTGCACCATTTTAATTACTGATTGGTCTTAATTGTCAATTAATCAGACAATTTTATTATTTGGGCTCATTTAGCTAATTTGATGTTTTTAATCTAATTTTAGGAATTAATGAAACATTGGGCTTAATCCGGATTTTGGTTATGGGCTTGAAGAGGGCAAATAAAGCAGCGCTTACCTTAGTTAATTTCTAATTAGGCAATTTCGCAATTTTATTTTATGTTGTTCAGTGTTTATTTCGTTTTGGGCCAGAGTATTGTAATAGGGCCCAGTGACTTTGAGTGACTCTTTTTAAATAGCAGCCTTGGGATTCATGCAAGGCTATTCTGTTATGCTATTTTATTATTCAGAGCTTTTGTTTTAGATTTTTACGTTTTTCTGTTCTAAGGCTACTATTTTCGTTCTTAATGCAATTTTCCGTTTTCTGCTTCTAATTACAATTTCGTTCTTGCTTCTTCTTCTACTTTCATTTATGTTTCTGTCTCATTTACGTTTCTATTTCATTTACATTTCTGTTCATTTACGTTTCTGTTCATTTACGTTTCTGCTTTATGTTTCATTTGCGTTTTCTGTTTGAATCTATGGAAGGCTAGTTTTTCTGGTGTTGTTTCCTTTTGAGGACGAAGCCCAACTCTCTTTGAGGTTTCGTTTGTAATGTGGTTTCCTGGCAGTTTTCCCTTCACCAGTTATCCCAAATTCGTGAACATTAATCAGTGCACGCTTCGTGTTCGATTAATTGCCTCTGAGCCTAACTTGCGTTCATGCTTAATGGACGAAGGGCTAACTGGTGTATGTGGTGCCTAATCACGTATTGACAACCCTAAGTTGATTTTCGCTTAGTAAATTGAAATAGGGTTGGATTAAGTGGTTGACTGTTAGGGATGAATTCTCCATAACCCAGGATAAGAGAATGGCTTCTGAATCAGAGGAAACAACCCGTTTTTAATATTAGTAGTTTCATATTCCAGTTTACTTGTTCTGCTCTTTAATCACAAAACAAACAAACCCCCCCTAATCGTTACTGTTACTGCGCAAGTATATTATGAACATTTGGTTTGTCATTGCTCGTTGGAAAACGACCTAGGATCACTTCCTAGTTACTGCATTTTCATGTTCATTTTATTCGGGTACGGCCTCGATCAAGCTGCATCCTATCTGGAGCCATATCAGAATTATACTGATACTGCCTAATGAAGGCCACCCTTATTATCTGACTAACAAACTCCCCCAAATTTACAGCTTTGCTTGTCCTCAAGTGACAAAAACATGCAATGACAATTTACAAAGGTGCTTGCTACAAAATATTGAGTGCATGATGACAAAATGAAACAAAATGTCCTCATCAATTGTTTTTTCACCAAATATGCAGTTATTCAAAGAGAAGAACATAACGTATGCTATACAATTAGATGAAGTTAGGCACAAGACAGATATTAAAGAAAGTAGCTTAAACCAAAGTCTCATGGCTACTGTTTCCCTCATGCTCAAGTGTTTAAGCTATTAAGCAATAACAACGAACAAGAGTATCTTTGTATTTTATCTCATGTCATAAAGTCAGAAATGCCTAAACAGAATCAGAAGGACTTTCATAGGCTTGTAGTGAGGCTTGGCTACAAAAATTATTAGTTTTTCTAGGATTCAAAGGCTTAAATTCTAAGAGAGCATGGATCCTAGACTCACCTAATGTATTTCCTTTTAATTTATTTAGCTTACTCACTTGCCTTGCATTTGACCCTATTACAACAACACACACTCTCTTTGTTTGTATTTTACTTCTCTCTCTCTCTTTTTTTAACATAACTTATTTGTTGTGTGTGCTGAAATGTCTTGCCTTTTCACTTCACGTCCCAACTAACTCCCCCAAATTTGGGGCAAATTGCCTTGAACCATATGCCCTCCTAGAATTTAAACAGGGTAGTTGGAGATATTCATTTTAAGTTCAGGGTTCAATTTGAAAATTTAATTCAGCTCACAAAGGGTGCAAAGGATACAATTATAATTACAGGTAAGCTTTCTGGTCAAGTAGTTTACAAATAGAATAATGGCCTTCATCACTTTCAAATTTATGCATTTCATTCAAAAATTCAGAGACTGATACAAAGAATGTTACTCAATGCTAGTCATTCACTCACAATTTAAGATCACACTCTCACCGGGTTATGGTTCAAGCTTTTCATTCTCAATCAATCTGTCTACTGACTAACATTTCTAATTGCAAGCTCACACACTTGTTCTTTCTTTGTCTATCATACATATTTGCTCAAACTCATGATAAAACACAATCTTCATTTCAATCATGCATTCAATCCATGATCACCATTTCAAACTCATATCAAACTGCGTTTTCAAAGAGTCAAGTTAAACTATTCTTTATGCATCAAGACTTTCAAAATGTTTCCAAAACAAAAAGTATGTTGTAAACCATATTCATATGCCACAAACCATAATAGTTCATACGTACTAAAACCATGCAACCACTATACTACGAAAACATAATAATTAAAATGTACTCAGAACGATATAATTATAATAATAATTAGGACAGGTAATCAAATCCTGTCATTCATCTGGATCCTGCTCCTCATCATCGAAATGTAACACTGGCGTCCCCGGAGGAGAAGTAATTTGTCCCCCCTCCTCATCTGAAAGCTGAAGCTCAGATGTGGTTAGAGGAGTGGTGTTCAGTGTCAGGATCGGTGTGGTAGGGTCCTCTGGTATCTCTAAAATGGAAGTAGAGGGGACAACTGGTCTCTCATGTACTGGTGTAGGAGGATCTGCTACCTGCTGAGCAAAAGATAGCTCCATCCCTGGTGAGAATGGATCTTCTAGGGTCTGTGGTGTCCTCTCAGGAGTAGCAGCCTCCTATTTCAATTGTGACTCACCTGCTTCAACAGTCTCATGTATAACTGGCACAATTGGTTCAGGAAAGACAACCTCATCAGGTCTCATCTCTACTCTTGCACCTGAAAAATCAAAAGCTCCAGGGATGGTAGCTTCAGAAGACGCATCCTGTACCTATTGAGGTACCTAAGCACTGGGGCCCTCACCCTCTCTCACAGTTGAAGGTATAGTTCCAGGCCAGGATACCTTCTCAATGAACTGTTCTACCGACATAATGGACCCTGGAGGAGCTACCACCTGTAGGCTATGCAGTAATAAAATCTATCCCTGATGAATACTCTGAAGCATGGCTTCAAAGTGCTGAGAGTCATGGGCAGCTGGTGTAGGCGTAGCAGAAGTGGGAGGAGCCGGTGGTGCAGAAGAAGAAGGAACATCTGCTGGTTGAGCCCTTACCTTCCTGGCCCCTCTGAAGTTAACTGTCAAATCATCCACATTCCAACAGTTTTTCTTAATGTAGGCCAAGTTAATGGCCGAGCTCAGGCTCTCATAGGTCAGAATGTCAGAGGTAACTCCTCTAGCTCTACATAGGGCAGTGATCAAGGCTGGAAATCTGAGCTTAGAGGAGTTACTCTAGGCAATGTTAGAAATATGACCTGAGATTATGGCTCCGATGTTCATGTCCATGCCTGTGACTAAGCCGTAAACCAACCTGAATCTGTCCATATTAAGATCAGAGGTGTGGGAAGTGGGAGTCAAGTTGCTATAGGAGAGGACACTCCATGTCTATGCAAGAGTGGTGAGATCTTTCCTCAGAAGCTTCCAAGGATGGCCCTCTGCATTCAGAACAAAACCCTTACCAGGGATGCAGAGATGGGCAGCAAACTCTTAAGGATCAATCCTCATCCTCGAAAACCTGGAATAGGTAGGCAGTGTCTCACCCTCCTCCAAGACTACTAGAGTCTCTAAGAAAGAATTCAGGCTGTTAGCACCAATCCTAATTAAATGTCCTCTCACCCTCACTTGCTAAGGGCTCTGGTCTTCCGGGTTGTATAAGTTGGCATAGAATTCTTTAACCACTACCACATCTATGCTTCCCTCCTAAAGGTTGGCGAGGCGTTTGTGTAGGTTACGCCTTTCCAGCTCTGCCTTAAACTCGTTGAATTCAGTATGATAAATCTTAACATTCCTTTCCGGAAGGATCCTCCGGTCTAGAATGTTATTTGTATATCAGTTCCAGGCTTCCAAAGATTGGAATCTCCGGGTATCATACTGAGCATGTGGCCTAGAAGCACTGCTCTTCCTTTTCCTTGATGCCATCTGTAATAACAAGAACCAAAAATACATTAGACTGAAATTTATTCAAGTTCAAAAACAGAAATTAAAAGCTAAATTTAATTGTAGGCGCTTAGCGAAATATAGCAGGCTTAGCGCACCTTAGGCAAAACAACAAACTGGCTTAGCGCAACAGGTTGCGCTTAGCCAGTTATGACAGCAAAATTTTGTTCTCCATAATCGGCTTAGCGAGATAGGTACTCACTTAGCCCAGAGAAAATTATTTCACATAGTGGCTTAGCGCATTGGATGCGCTTAGCCCAAAGATTGCTGCAACAAATTGCGCTAAGCTCAGCAGGGCTGGGTTAGCGCTTTACAAAACTTCAAGATTGTCTAAGTGATATGGCTTAGCGAATCAGACACGCTTAGCCAATCACTTGTCGCAAGGAATTGCACTTAGCTCAAATCAGCTTGGCTTAGTGCGCAGCGGCCTTCCCAGATTTTTCTAAGTTACTCGGGCTTAGCGGGATGACACTCGCTTAGCCCTCATGTTGTCTTTTTCCGAGCTTTGGTGGCTTAGCACACAAAGCTGTCGCTTAGCCATGTTCATACCAGATGATGAACATTCATCTAAAAAGATGAACTCGCTTAGTGCAATACGATTGTCTTAGTGAGTTTGCCTGGGAATGCATACATTCACGCACTTTTGATGAACTTGCTTAGCGCATCAAACGTGCTTAGCGAGTTCGTCGCATTTTCCAGAAAAACGCAGATAACGAACTTTGTTTTCTTCTCTTTTTAGGCCTCTAAAAGGCATCTATCAAACATGCAAGACCATCAAATGTACCCACACAGTATAATCCTTAGCAAAGTCCTAATTTTTATCCATTATATTTACAATATAATCCTAAAAATTAAATTGCTAACCTAATGTATTCTATCCTAAGGTTTCAACAAAAGCAAAAGCATAAATGAAGTGAGGAACTTACTTGGATCAGAGGTGCTTTGTGAAGATTAACAGAAGATGCAAGAATGATGCACAAATGCAATGCGCAAGTATTTGGGAGAGAGAGATTGCAGGGGATGCGTTTTAGAAATTCTGAGTGAATGTGAGTGTAACTGTTGTTACACTCACTTATCTGTTTTTCGACCAACTCGCTTAGCGATTACGACCACTAAGCGATTGCGAGAGACGTTTGGTTTCTCAACACGCTCGCTTAGCAGGCCGTTTCATTGAGCCCAAGCCCAAATTTTGAAATTCAAAATATATATATATATATATATATATATATATATATATATATATATATATATATATATATATGTCATACCCTAATTTCGTCCGGGGACTATTGCTTGATGGCATGCAACCTTTGATTGACCGCTTCGAAGTACTTGGCACCCTTTGTTGCACAATATGTGAAGTCCCGAGACGCGTCGGAAATCAAAAGGAAGCGTGGTTACGCCATCCGTGAAATTCCGTAATGTGACGGAAACCATAAGGAAGTATTGTTACGCAATCCGTGAGTTTCCGTAACTTTTTCGAAAGCTAAAAAAAGAGTAAATGCATGATCCGTAAGGTTCCGTAACCTTACAGAAAGAAAATAAGTGTCGTTACGAAATTCGTAAAGTTTCATAACGTTACGGAAAAATAATCACCAAAAAAAGTAAATGGGGGTGTATTTAGTAAAAAAAGGGGTGTAAATAGCAACCAAGCCCACTTGGGCCTTCCAGATTCTTCCTCTAAAAGGCGGTTGCTTCTGGAGGAAGCAACCTGGCTCGCCTGGGCGAGCTGGGTGGCAAGCTCCTCCCCTATTTTGCTATAAATAGGGGGAGGAATGAAGAAGGAAGGGGTTCAGCCTTCTTGGCACTTCGTATTCTCTTGAAATTCCTGAGGAAAATTATTTCCGTGAAGAAAATCCAAGACGAGGCGCTTCCGTAACGTTTCCGTGGGTAATTACGCGAAGATTTTCAACCGCTCTTCGACATTCATCGTTCGTTCTTCATTTCTTCGGTCTTTAACCGGTAAGTACCCCAAACTGAGCTTTTCAATTCATTCTATGTACTCGTGGTGGTCCCCATTTGTTTCGTGTACTTTTATTCTCGTTTTCATTTACTTTCCGTACCCCCTTTGGACATGCTTCAGTCATTTGTTTAAGTCATTTCTCGCTTAATCAAAAAATAAAATAAATTTCCTCCGATCATTTGATTTGTAATATCCGTTAATTTCTGTTAAAATGAATTCCGACCGTTCGGTCGTGCCGTAACCACGTTGGAAATAAAAAAAGAGGTAAAATAATAATATAATAATCAAAAAATACCTTTTAGTAAAATAAAGTGGAAAAATCAATCGTACGTTTCTCTTTGGGATTTCTCGTTCTTAATTGAATTGACTAATAACTAAAGTGAAATTAAGGCTAAAATCAACCCGCAAAGTCAAGCTCGTCCACAAAAAAGTCACTAAAAAAGGATTTGAAAAGTTCAATATCTCAGTTTTTCTTACCAAGTAAATGGATCATTTTTAAGGTCCAATGCCTTAAAATGACCACCTTCTAAGTAAAAAGAGTCACTCGATTCACCCTTAAAAAAGAACTACGTAGGTCTGATTTCCTCTTCGATGGAGGGTACGTAGGAGCAAGAGCCCCGCTTTTGTTGACCTCAAAAATAAAAAAGGAAATAAAAGTTAAGATAACACAATTTTACAATTCTAAAAAATAGGCTATTGTCCTTTGAGACAAACGTGAGAGGTGCTAATACCTTCCTTAAACGTAAATTTAACTCCCGAACTTAGAATTTTCGTTTTGACCGGTTTCCTTTGATTTTTCCGACGTTTTCCACAAATAAACATTGGTGGCGACTCCACGCATTTTCCTCCTTTGGAAAGCGCACCCGTGAGCCTCGCCTCGCTCGCCCGCAAAATGGCATGTTGCGACAGTTGGTGACTCCACTGGGGACTGTTTTTTGTGAGTTAGGCCTTTTTTAGGGAATTGTGGAATTGTGAAGCTTCGTGTGTGCATTTTGTTGAACTGTGTAAATATAATAACTGCTATCTTTTCCGCATTTTTACACTGCATTCTAAGCACCCACGGGTTTGAGTAAAAAAGAGGCCTTATACCTGGGTTAATGGGAATCTAAGGAGTGGAGGTGAATCTATGATCATGCTAGGTCTCCGACTTGCTTGATAATAGTGAAACCTCGTCTAGAGCTTTCTCTCTTTATAATGTGCTGTCGCTGGTATTCCATATCACCATAATATTATTATCTTGAGTGATGATACCTCTAGAAAACAGCCGTGTGAGTTATGAATCTTTGGGAGTAGTTATTAGAGACCCCTAGATATTATCCTATAGGTCCCTAAAATAGGGGCACAAAGCGAACACGCTGCGTGCCTTTTAAACACTGTCATGCATATAACCTAAAGGTCATGTACGCCTTTGTGGTATGATTATTTGAGAATATTGCCATGCTGTGTAAATCCCCCTGTTGCGCTTTTGCGCATCTGCATCATGTCGTCACACATACGTTGTATGTGGGTCTCGTCTTTTGTCGTGGGAAGTCGGAAGATCCATATCGTCTTCTTAACTGCACACATGGGGCACTGCGCCCCCAAATGTGCAAGTAAGAAGAGATAATTTTTCGGGCTCTCGTGTCCATAAATGCATTCATATCATGCATCGCATAAGCATCTCTTCATAGCATCATAATGAATATATCGTTCCTACATTTGTCCGTTATCATATTCCAGCATCACATTTTGCATGAGTCATTGCATCTTCATGCATATGCGTTCAACAAACGTTTTTGATCTACAAATTGCATACCAATTGTTTTCATGTTTGCTCATGCGTGACCCTTGTGTTTTCCCCTGCAAGACAAAAACCAAAAAGAAAGCGCGAAAATTCATGATGCATTCTTAGTTGCATGTGTTAGGTACCATGAGCCAACCATGTTGGGATCATAAACCCATTTCTAAAATAAATAAATAAAAACACAAAAAACAAAACAAAATGATTGAGCATGGTACCTAATGCGAGATTAACTAAGAAAGGATGTCTTTTCGGGCATCTCAATCTCATAATTACATTTTCCATGCATAGCATGCGTATTCCTGAGTCTTTCATCCCTATGAAATGTTGTTGAAGTATTGGCGATCAAAATTGCCATTCCCTAGGTTATGGGGTTGAACCAAGCTCATGCTTTTACGAAAAGGTTCATCGAGTCAAGTTGAAGTAAAGAAGTAACCATCTTGCAAAATTGGGGCAAAAGATGGATCGTGTTACATCATTGCTTCGTCTACTGCCAAACACGTTTAGGATTGTTGATATCCTTGTTACTTCTAGCTTCACCTTGACAAAGATGTCATGGACCATGTTGAAAATCTAAATTGATTCAACCCCATGTCCTGCGTAAAAATTCGCAATACTTCAACTATGCATCATTCGCATACATCCATGCTTTTCATTGGTTGCATTGCTCATTACATTCTTTCCTTGAAAAATAA
Organism: Glycine max; assembly: GCF_000004515.6. Taxonomy (NCBI): domain Eukaryota; kingdom Viridiplantae; phylum Streptophyta; class Magnoliopsida; order Fabales; family Fabaceae; genus Glycine; species Glycine max. The sequence continues at coordinate 27,518,696 of NC_038245.2, read as the reverse complement.
AATAAAATAAAATGAACTTAATCATTGTTATAAAAAAAAAACATGCTTTACGGTGCCTTCACCGAACCTGTGCTAGAGCTAGAGTAATGGGTGAAGTAGAGGAGGTACAAGAGAAGATGAAGGCCGACATGGAGGCCATGAAAGAGCAAATGGCCACGATGATGGAGGCCATGATGATCATGAAGAAGATAATGGAAGCCAGTGCGGTTGCAGTTGCCGCTACCAGCACTGTTGCTAAGGTGAACCCGATGCCCCCATCTGGCCTCAACCAAATGAATCATCCAACCTCAGCTATGGTAGGCAAGGATTTGGGAAGTACGGGCGGCCCCCATGATGTGAAAATTCAAAACGAGCACGCCTTCCCGCCATATGGCTTGCCTCTCAACTATACGCCACCCAATGTGGCGTACACTCCCAATAAGAATGTCAATAACTCCACTCATATACCCATTGAGAGCCAACAACCCCAAACTGATCATGCACATGTCTCTTAAACCGTGGGGGAGACACATGAAATTCCCCACCACAATCTAGCCGACTTCGAGCCTTGCCTCGGATATGCCACTGAAGGGCAAGCAGTTGGTGGTATACCCCTACAAAACCTTTTGGAGGGCCCTCAGTATCATCCCCAGCTACACCTCTTGCATTCCACAACAAGTAAAAACCCTCATGCTATGACAGAAATGGGAAAGATGGATCATCTAGAGGAAAGGCTCAGGGCCATTGAAGGAGGTGAAGATTATGCCTTTGCTAACCTAGAAGAGTTGTTCCTAGTACCCAATATCATCACCCCTCCCAAGTTCAAGGTGCTGGACTTTGACAAGTACAAGGGGACTACTTGCCCCAAGAACCATCTAAAGATGTATTATCGGAAGATGGGGGCATACGCAAAAGATGAGGAATTGCTGATACATTCCTTTCAAGAAAGTCTTACTGGGGTAGCTGTTACCTGGTACACTAACTTGGAACCTTCCCGAGTCCATTCTTGGAAGGACCTAGTGGTTGCCTTCGTTAGGCAGTGTCAGTATAATGTCTTCGGATAGGATGCAACTACATAACATGTGCAAAAAGGGGGCACGAATCTTTCAAAAGAATACGCCCAAAGGTAGAGAGACCTGGCAACTCAAGTGGCACCTCAATGACGAAGAAAAATATTATGACAATGATAGTAGACACATTACCAGTATTCTACTATGAAAAGATGGTGGGCTACACACCTTCAAGCTTTGATGATATGGTCTTCACCGACGAAAGGATCAAAGTGGGTCTAAAAAGAGGCAAATCTGATCATCATGCTTTGATAAATGCCAAAAAAAACTAGGGCAAATGAAGAGGGTGAGAATGAGGGAGAAGCCCATGCTATGACTGTCATTCCTATACAGCCAAGTTTCCCCCCAACCCAACAATGTCATTACTCAGCCAATAACATCGGGATTTTCAAGTTTGTACCATTATTGTAAACCACAGTTACAATGTTAAATGAAATGGATAACGTTGATATCTTTGTCCCTCATCCTCTCACAAACGCATCTTTGCTTATTCAACTTTCACCGGAATGTGGGTGCAAGCCATTGGTCTATTTGCTCAAGCGACCTGTGCTCCTGAGTTTGGACTTCCAAGACCGTTCAATCAGAGATTACTCGTCTTGCACGTTGGTGGGGGTGCCGTAAAACAACGAGTAAAGTTCAAAACAAATAAGTTTCAAAATAAAAATAAAAAAAGTTTTCAAAAAGAAAAAAAAGCATTTGATTGACTGTGTTTTCAAGACGTTCATGTGACCTCATTTTATCATTCCGGAAAGTTTGTCTTTTTAGAGAAAAGTGAGTTATCAAGAATAGGATGCTGGACAAATGGCCTTAGTTACTGAAATTCTGATTCAGGGGACAGATGTCGTACAGGATGTCACGACATCGCGCTTCAGAACATGCAGATTATATTTGACAGTGTGAACAGTTTAAACAAGTAGATAACACAAGAGAATTGTTAACCCAGTTCGGTGCAACATCACCTACATCTGGGGGCTACCAAGCCAGGGAGGAAATCCACTAAAATAGAGTTAGTTCGAAGATCTAACAGCCACCGTTTACAACCTTCTCACCTAACCACTACCCGTGCAATCTCTACCTAAGAGCCACTCTTAGATATGAGAACCCCTCTCACTCCCTCTCAATCACTCTCCCGTGTTTACAATTAAATCAAATACACACCAGAGATTCCTCTCTGAACAATAGAGATCAACTCCACACACTATAGAGATCAACTCTACACACTCAGGTCCAACACTTGATGCTAGGGTAACATCAAGGTGGCTCACAAAACACTCAAGTCCCAAAACTCACAAAATAACTCTTCAATCCCGGACTTGGTAGAAAACTCGTGCAGCCTTCATGTTTATATAGCAGTGTGCGTTTCTGGGCTGCAACTACTTGTGCTGGATGAGATCTATCATTTTCCTGAAAATCTGCACTTAAAGATCTAAAAGATCAAGTTTGATCTTTTAGTTTTTATCTTTAATCTTTAATCCCTGAACGAACTATTCAAGTTTGTAATTCGAACTTTAATTATCTTTTAATTCGTTCCAAGAGATAGATCGTCTAATCTGTTGCTAACTGCACAATAATCTGTTAAAGATATAACAGATTTATGTGTCCAGTATTTTCGGGCCGGATGTCAGGACATCGTGTCCGACATCGTGGATCCTGCACACTCTGTTAAAGATATAATAGATTTATGTGTCCAGTATTTTCGGGCAGGATGTCAGGACATTGTATCCGACATCGTGGATCCTGCAGCTTCAATTCTTCATTTGACATTTTATCTTGCCTTGTGCATTGTGCAGCCCGATCTGATTCCTTGACATAACGTTGGACATCATGTGCAGCAACTCCAGCTTTCCTTCAATGTCTAAGTGCTTATGTTTTAACAAAATCTTAGCCAATCTTTTAAACACTCAGTAGAGCTAAGCACTAACAATCTCCCCCTTTGGCAAATTTTGTCTAAAACATACTTAGACACTTCCTGAGCAGGTACGAGCAGTTATGCAAGTGGGATCAGCAACTTTCATTATCAGAGTAATCAAGCACAGCGGAATTGGTAATGGCGACAGCAAAATTCTGCAAGTTGCAAGTCGTTTCCAGGATGTCAAGACATCTCACGTGACATCAGCTTTCTGCTCCCCCTGTCTCCATGCTCTTACTGCTGTGAAGCAGTTCACTGCGGCATCTTCTATCAGCTACTAGTCTTTTCCAGGATATCAAGACATCTCATGTGACATCAGCTTTCTGCTCCCCCTGTCTCCATGCTCTAGCTGCAGCATCTTCTATCAGCTACTCGTAATTACAGTAGCTTACATCAGTCATCATCAGCAGCAGCAGTCTCCCCCTCAAAATCATGAATCATGCATACAGCGTATCATACAACTCCCCCTCAAAATCATGAATCATGCATACAACTCCAAAATCATAAATCATGCATAATACTAAATACTATTACTCCCCCTTTTTAGACAGAATTTGACAAAAGTAGAATGCATGCAAATATTACAGACCAATAGCAAATTAATTGTTCAAAGGGACATGCCCCTATAACTAGTAAGAGTAAAAGGCAAAAATAAAGGTCTGATGGTCATGGGGTGGCTTCAGAATCATCATCATCTGATTCTGTATCCTCTGCTGCATCTTCCTCTTCCTCAGCTGCTTCTCCATCATCAATGCCATTGTCTGAGAGTCTTTTGATCAGGCGTTCCAGCTCCATTTTCTTCTCTGTGTTGGCTTTGATGGTTGCCTCCAGCACTTTGCATGTGTCCTTGAGTTCAGCAATCAAATCATCCTTGGACACAGCACCTGAAACAGCAGCTTTCCCTGATGTCGAGACAATGTCTGGGACATGTGTCCCCTCAAACAGTTTGTAATGCAGGGATAGAGGAGATTCTCTCTTCATCACAGAGTCAATGTTGTTTAAGATATTGGGATGTTGACTCAACATAATGCCACACAATACAGTTGGGAAGGCAATGGGTAATTTGACAGCAAAGGATTCTGAATGCTTAACAGTTTGATCAAAAATATAGTTTCCAAAATTGAATTTGGACTTGGTTCCAACAGCATACAGAAATTTACCCAAACCTGTGGCAACAGTGGAAGTATGATTGGTGGGTACCCAGTTTGCAGCTCCAATCCTGTGCAGGATTGCATACTTCACACTTAGCTTCCCTGCAGAAAGCTTCCCTTTCTTTGGCCAATGCTGGACTCGTTTGGCAGTGATTTCCTTGGCAATTTGATGCTCATAAACAGCAATATCCACCACTCCATCAGTTGGTCTGCCCAGGTACTTGTTGATTACAGCAGGGGAGAATCTAACACATTTTCCTCTGACAAACACTTTCTGATACTCATCACTTTTTCTGTTAGTTATGTCAGAGGGAATGTTTACAATGAATTCCCTGACTAGACTTTCATAGCAATCTCCCAACTTGGTGACAGTTTTCAGCAGTCCAGCAGCCTTGATGAGGTCCATGATCTCCTTGCAATCCAAGGCATTTCTTCCCAGTTCTCTTTCCAAGGCAAGTCTGCGTTGATACACAAATTTCCACCTTTCAACATTGCCAATGGAGTGGAATGAGATGTTGTCCAATGGTGCATCAGGGACATTTTCAGGCACCTTTTTCCCTGATTTCTTGGCCCGCTTGATGTCGGGAACATCTAGTTCGACATCATAATCAGAATCAGATGAGGAAATTTCTTTCCTCTTCTTGGAAGAGATTGTAACTTTGCTCCTTCTGGATGTGGTAGGAGTGATTGGAGTGCTCTTCTTCTGTGCCATAGTTTTGATTCGTCCAGACCTAGTAATGGGGGTTTTTCCCTTTCTGCTTTGAAGTCTTTCTGCAATGCCAGGTGCTAACTTGTTGGCAATGGGTTCCTCATCAGATTCTACTTCTTCTAGGTCAATGAGGTCACCTGGAGCAGGTTCTGGTGCCCTTGGTGCAGGGGTCTCTTCTGTGGCTTGATCTTCTTCTTCTGTTGATTCCTCTTCACTGGGTGAAGGGAGGGCTTCAGCATTTGGAGCGGAAGATGTTGGAACATCTTTATCAACATCAGGCACAGAAACATTTGGGGTGGAAGATGTTGGGACATCTTCATCAGCTTCAGGGACAGACGCATTTTTCAGAATGCTACTCACAATACTGCGGATCTTCTTATCCATCTCCGGGTCTACTTCCCTAGGACTTGTTGCAGGGCTAGGGTTTTCAGAAATCTTCACTCCCTGTTGTCTTTTGGGAACCAGTTTCTCAGGAACAGGGGCTGAACCAGGAATCATTTGGATGGGTTGGATATTGAATTCAGGTCGTTCCTGGTGTGATGGTGCTTTGGTGGATGTTGGAGATGATGGTACAGAGGATGAACCAGGAGCTGAAGTTTCTTTTGGTGCGGTAGCCATGAAAACGCAGAGCTTTTGAAATGGTTTCGTGAAATTCCGAGAGGTGTTGGGGAATGCTGATGAAAACAAGAATGCCACGAGAATATAAATTTGAATGAAGAATGTAGAGGGACGTGTGAAGCAACGGTCGAATTTGTCTTGGCCCAGTAGAGAACGCGCTATTAACGTTTGAGCACGTTCAGATAACAGTAATTGCTATAAATCCTCTAGCAGACAAATGCCCAGCTTGCCCCTTAGTTTTTCAAACTGATTTGCATCCAATGCCTTTGTGAAAATATCTGCTATTTGTTCCTCAGTGTCAACATGCTTCAGTGTGATCACTTTATCATCAACAAGATCTCTAATATAGTGATGTCTAATGTCAATGTGCTTGGTTCTGCTGTGTTGAACAGGATTTTTAGAAATATTAATAGCACTCATGTTGTCACAGTATAATGTCATGACATCTTGTTCGACATTGTACTCCTTCAGCATTTGCTTCATCCAAACTAGTTGTGAACAGCTGCTTCCTGCTGCAATATACTCTGCTTCTGCAGTGGATAAGGACACACAGTTCTGCTTCTTGCTGAACCATGAAATAAGATTGTTGCCCAGATAGAAGCATCCACCAGAAGTGTTTTTTCTGTCATCTGCACTTCCAGCCCAATCAGCATCACAATACCCAACCAGCATTGAATCTAAACAATGACAGTACATAATCCCATAGTCACTGGTGCCATTTACATATTTCAGAATTCTCTTTACTTGATTCAAGTGACTTATCTTAGGGTTGGCTTGATATCTTGCACAAACACCTACTGCATAGGTGATGTCAGGTCTGCTAGCTGTTAAATATAGTAAGCTCCCAATCATGCTTCTGTACAGACTTTGATCAACACTGGTGCCAGCTTCATCTTTTGTCAGCTTCAAGTGAGTAGGTGCAGGTGTTCTTTTATGGCTGGCATTTTCCATCCCAAACTTCTTGACAATGTTCTTTGCATACTTGCTTTGTGAGAGGAATATGGTGTCTTCCATCTGCTTCACTTGGAGTCCCAGAAAATAAGTCAGCTCTCCAACAAGACTCATCTCAAATTCAGATTGCATCTGTTGGACAAAATGTCGAAGCATCTCATTCGACATCCCTCCAAACACAATGTCATCAACATATATTTGTGCTATCATCAAGTTTTCAGCATCTTGTTTGACAAAGAGAGTCTTGTCAATTCCTCCCTTCCTATACCCTTGCTGAGTAAGGAACTCTGTTAGCCTTTCATACCAAGCTCTTGGAGCTTGCTTCAATCCATAGAGAGCCTTCTTGAGCCTGTATACATGATCTGGATGAGTTGGATCTACAACTCCCTTTGGCTGCTCCACATAGACTTCTTCATTCAGGTATCCATTCAGAAACGCACTCTTCACATCCATCTGGTACAGCTTGAATTTGAGGATGCAAGCTACACCAAGTAACAATCTGATGGACTCAAGTCTAGCAACAAGGGCGAAAGTTTCATCAAAGTCTACACCTTCAATCTGAGTGTAGCCTTGAGCAACAAGTCTGGCCTTGTTTCTGGTTATAACACCTTCTTCATTGGTTTTGTTCTTGAAGATCCACTTGGTGCCAATTACATTAATTCCCTCGGGCCTAGGAACTAGCTCCCAAACTTCATTCCTTTTGAATTGCCCCAATTCTTCTTGCATAGCATTGATCCAGAACTCATCAGTCAGTGCCTCTTTCACATTCTTGGGCTCAATTTTGGAGACAAAGCATGAATTGGAGACAATCTCAATCTCCCTTGATCTTGTGGTGACTCCTCTGTTTGGGTCTCCTATAATCAGCTCCTTGGGGTGCATCTTCTGGATTCTAATGGAGGGTTTCTTGTCAGGTTGGTTGATGTTTGGTTCATCTGTAGCAGAATCAGAGTTTTTTGCATTTTCTGCACTTTTAGCTGTATCTGCTACATTGTCTCCCGATGTTCTGACATCTTCTTCAACATCCTTCTTTCTTGCTGGAGTTAGATCATCAACAACCACATTGATGGATTCCATCACAGTTCTGGTTCTGGAATTGAATACTCTATATGCTCTGCTGTTTGTAGAGTATCCCAGGAATATTCCTGCATCACTCTTGGGATCCATCTTTCTCCTTTGCTCTCTATCTGCCAAAATGTAACATGGACTTCCAAAGATGTGGAAGTGCTTGACAGTTGGCTTCCTCCCTTTCCAGATTTCATACAGTGTGGTTGCAGTCCCTCTTCTCAGTGTGACTCTGTTGTGGATGTAGCATGCTGTGTTCATGGCTTCAGCCCAGAGATTATAGGGAAGTTCTTTGGCATGAAGCATGACCCTAGCAGCCTCTTGCAAAGTCCTGTTTTTCCTTTCAACTATGCCATTTTGTTGTGGTGTAATGGCTGCAGAGAACTCATGAGTGATGCCTTCAGATGTGCAGAATTCAGTAAACTTGCTGTTTTCAAACTCTCTGCCATGATCACTCCTGATTCTCTTGATGACACAGTCTTTTTCTCTTTGAAGTCTTAGACTCAACTCTTTGAATACTTCAAAGGTGTCTGATTTCTCTCTGATAAAGTTGACCCAGGTAAATCTGGAGAAATCATCCACAACAACATAGGCATACCTCTTTCCTCCAAGGCTTTCAACTTGCATAGGCCCCATCAAGTCCATGTGAAGTAGTTCCAGTACCCTGGAAGTGGTCTGATGTTGAAGCTTCTGGTGGGACATCTTGACTTGCTTTCCAATCTGACATTCACCACAGATTCTGCCTTCTTCTATTTTCAGATTGGGAATGCCTCTCACAGCACCTTTGTCAATGATCTTCTTCATGCCTCTTAAGTGCAGATGTCCAAATCTTTGATGCCATATTCTGACTTCATCTTCTTTGGAGGATAGACATGTGGAGGAGTAACTGGTTTCTTGAGGTGTCCAAAGGTAACAGTTGTCCTTTGATCTGCTGCCCTTCATTAGAACTTCACTCTTCTCATTTGTCACCAAGCATTCTGACTTTGTGAAGTTTACATTGAATCCTTCATCACACAACTGACTGATGCTGATCAAGTTTGCAGTCAGTCCCTTCACCAGCAGTACTTTGTCCAGACTAGGAAGTCCATCATGGGCTAGCTTTCCCATTCCAGTGATCTTTCCTTTAGAGCCATCTCCAAATGTCACATAGCTAGTGGAGCAAGGTTCAATGTTCACCAGGAATTCTTTAACTCCTGTCATGTGTCTGGAACAGCCGCTATCTAGGTACCAATCTTCCTTAGCTGATGCTCTAAGTGAAGTATGAACAACAAGACTAACAGTCTTGTGTTTTGGAACCCACATCATCTTCCTTCCACTGCTGCTACCTTGAGTTCCATGATGTGGATGGCCATGTAAATGATAGCAAAAGGGCTTTATGTGACCATACTTGCCACAGTAGTGACACCTCCACTTCATTCTTTTGCTCTTTTTCTGCAGCGTTCCATGATGTCGAGACCGATGTTGTGACATCGTGGCTCCAGTGCTGTTTTTGGCAGGAACAAATTCTGTCATGGTTATTCTGCCAGCAGATTTATGATTAAACCCAAGTCCTCTCTGGTTTCCAGCATTCTTCCCAAGCTGTAGCACCTCATCAAGCATATCTGAGCCTTTATTCAGCATCTTTATTGATTTTGTCATGTTTTCCAATTTAGAGTTCAGAAAACCAACTTCTCCTTTAAGCTCAGAGATCTCCTCTTCATGTGCCTCCTTCTCGGCCTCCAGATTTGCAATGACCTTCTTCAGTTGTGCTTCTTGCTGAAGAATCTTCTCACTTTTGATGTAGAGTTCTCTATAGGATATAGCAAGCTCATCAAAAGTGATTTCACTATCTGTATCACTTGAATCTTCAGCAGATTCAAATCTCCCAGTGAGTGCATTCACATCTCTGTCAGAATCACTTTCTTGTTCACTCTCTGTATCATCAGACCGACATACAGAAAGTCCTTTCCTCTGCTTCTTGAGATGAGTGGGACATTCAGCTTTGATGTGTCCATAGCCTTCACACCCATGGCATTGAACTCCTTTGCTGTGACTGGGCTTTTCCTCTGACCTTTTCTGGTATTCACTACCTTTCCTGATGTCGAAAGGGATGTTCCGGACATGTGGTTTCTGCCTCCTGTCCATTATGTTCAGCACTTTGTTGAACTGTTTTCCAAGGAGCACAACTGCTTTAGTCAGACCTTCATCAGTATCCAGGTCATACTCATCTTCTTCTTCTTCATCATTGGACACGAACGCCAGATTCTTGCTCTTCTTTTCAGTCCTATCCGAGAGTCCTAGCTCAAAGGTTTGAAGGGAACCAATGAGTTCATCTACTCTCATGTTGCAAATGTCTTGGGCCTCCTCTATTGCAGTGACTTTCATGTCAAATCTCTTAGGCAAAGATCTGAGGATCTTTCTCACCAGCTTTTCGTCTGTCATCCTTTCTCCCAAGGCAGTGCAAGCATTGGCAATTTCAAGAATGTTCATGTGGAAGTCATGAATACACTCTTCCTCCTTCATCTTCAGATTTTCGAATTTTGTAGCCAATAGTTGCAATCTGGACATCTTCACTTTGGAGGTTCCTTCATGAGTGGTTTTCAGGATCTCCCATGCATCCTTGGCCACTGTGCATGTGTTGATCAGTCTGAAGATATTCTTGTCAACTCCATTGAATAGAGCATTCAAAGCTTTGGAGTTTCCAAGTGCCAATTCGTCTTCTTCTTTTGTCCAGTCTTCTTCTGGCTTCAATTCATCAGTGGGCTTTCCTTCTGTGTCCAACATCTTGGGATGTTCCCAGCCTTTGATGACAGCTTTCCAGGTTCTGCTATCCAGTGATTTGAGGAAGGCCACCATCCTTGCTTTCCAGTATTCATAGTTGGTTCCATCCAGAATTGGTGGTCTGTTCACTGGTCCTCCTTCTTTCTCCATGTTCATCAGAATTTATCTCCCTAGATCTCACTCAGTGATTTCGAGTGCCTGCTCTGATACCAATTGAAATTCTGATTCAGGGGACAGATGTCGTACAGGATGTCACGACATCGCGCTTCAGAACATGCAGATTATATTTGACAGTGTGAACAGTTTAAACAAGTAGATAACACAAGAGAATTGTTAACCCAGTTCGGTGCAACATCACCTACATCTGGGGGCTACCAAGCCAGGGAGGAAATCCACTAAAATAGAGTTAGTTCGAAGATCTAACAACCACTGTTTACAACCTTCTCACCTAACCACTACCCGTGCAATCTCTACCTAAGAGCCACTCTTAGATATGAGAACCCCTCTCACTCCCTCTCAATCACTCTCCCGTGTTTACAATTAAATCAAATACACACCAGAGATTCCTCTCTGAACAATAGAGATCAACTCCACACACTATAGAGATCAACTCTACACACTCAGGTCCAACACTTGATGCTAGGGTAACATCAAGGTGGCTCACAAAACACTCAAGTCCCAAAACTCACAAAATAACTCTTCAATCCCGGACTTGGTAGAAAACTCGTGCAGCCTTCATGTTTATATAGCAGTGTGCGTTTCTGGGCTGCAACTACTTGTGCTGGATGAGATCTATCATTTTCCTGAAAATCTGCACTTAAAGATCTAAAAGATCAAGTTTGATCTTTTAGTTTTTATCTTTAATCTTTAATCCCTGAACGAACTATTCAAGTTTGTAATTCGAACTTTAATTATCTTTTAATTCGTTCCAAGAGATAGATCGTCTAATCTGTTGCTAACTGCACAATAATCTGTTAAAGATATAACAGATTTATGTGTCCAGTATTTTCGGGCCGGATGTCAGGACATCGTGTCCGACATCGTGGATCCTGCACACTCTGTTAAAGATATAACAGATTTATGTGTCCAGTATTTTCGGGCAGGATGTCAGGACATTGTATCCGACATCGTGGATCCTGCAGCTTCAATTCTTCATTTGACATTTTATCTTGCCTTGTGCATTGTGCAGCCCGATCTGATTCCTTGACATAACGTTGGACATCATGTGCAGCAACTCCAGCTTTCCTTCAATGTCTAAGTGCTTATGTTTTAACAAAATCTTAGCCAATATTTTAAACACTCAGTAGAGCTAAGCACTAACAGTTACCTTAAGAAAAAGGGGGATTGAATTAAGATACGAAGACTATTCCCCAATTAAACTTTCGCTCTCTCTTTTCGGATTAACAATGCACCCTTAACATGAATTACTCAAAAGACAATTCAAAATAAACTTCTTTAAAGCAAAAGGTAAATAGCATAAAATAAAAGAAGTTTAAGGGAAGCGAAGAATGCAAACTTGATTTATACTGGTTCGGCCACTTCCCGTGCCTACGTCCAGTCCTCAAGCAACCCACTTGAGATTTTCCACTCTCTTTGTAAAACTTCTTTTACAAAGTCTGAACCACACAGGGACAACCCTTCCCTTGTGTTCAGGAATCCTCTACAACAAGAGACCCACGGTCTCTTAATCCCTTTTCAGAAATAAGAAGAAGAGAAGAAGAGATCTCTCTTAAAAGAGATAGATTGTACAATGAAGATCAATCAAAATTCCTTATTAAATATGCAAGTGGTTGACCAAGGAATCTTTTTGAGAGGATAAGACATTTCAGTTCAGAAAAACTCTCTTAATCTTTTGAGAGGATAAAACCTTTTTGGGAAATGAAAACTCTCTTTAAATTCGTGTTTCCAAGTCACATATAAATAGACCTTTGATGGCCATTCATAAACCATTTGAATAGATGTGACTCTTGGAAATTATATTCTGAAAATCCCCTCTGGTAATCAATTACAAGACTTGTGTAATCGATTACAGGTTTTAAAAATTTGAATTAAAACGTTCAATAAACTGCTGGTAATCAATTGCCACCCATGTGTAATCAATTACACGTTATAAATTTTGAATTCAAATTTCTAGTGATTGTTATAAACATTTTCAGCTGCTGGTAATCGATTACCAGAGAGCAAATCTCAATTTGAAATGATAGAATTCTTTGGTCAAACCTTTTGTTTTTTCAATTTGGAAACTTCTTCCTAAAGATTCTAGAGATCAACTTGATCATACATCTTGATTTTCATGGATTCTTGTCTTGAATAAAACTTATAAGCACTTGATCCTTTAGCATCATCAAGACATCAAAACATCTTGCTTCTACATAGGAGTCATTTGACTTAATCCATCAACTGAAAAATCCTTCAACTATTTCTCGTCCTTGGAAAATTCTTTTTGCAAGAATCAACTGCATCTTTCGTTCTTCCTCACTACGAGGTTGTGAAAACAAGACAACGATTGTACCTCAAAGCCTTACACTGGGGCAATGAAAGGCACCATGCAAAAACCTTAAGCGAACCTAGGGGCAGATTAGAAGTTCTCACCCAATAGGTTCCCAGCTACAAGGTCATGATGAAAGATAACAATTGGTACCTCAAAGCCTTACACTGGGGCAATGAGGGGCATCGTGCATGAGCCTCAAGTGAACATAGGGGCAGATCAAAAGTTCTCACCCGTTGATGTTTTTAAACAAGAAAAAAAAGGGAGACAAATCCTGGAATTTCAATAGATTGATTAAACGTCAAACGGCTCCATTGCCGTCACTCCAAAATGGTCAAGTGACTAAATAAAACAGAACATACACTCTGAGGGAGTTCCCAGAGAGATTTGCAAAAGATAGGATAAGGTTGCATGAATTATCACCTTTTTCAAAAGGACAATCAATCTGTGTTTTCCAAAAAAATTAAATCAAAATCAAAATCACAAAATAGGGAAAGAATGTAATGAACATTGTACAACTTTCCATTGCATTGCATTGTTTCATATGAGGTCAGCATTACCAAATTTCATGACAAAGGTTGCATGCGTCTGCATCCCTAAAAATCATGTTAACTGCATAGATTTCCTACATCTCGTGTCCAATCTTTTTGGATGACCGGCCCTCTCGATGAGTCGATCTCTTGCTTTCTCATAAAGGTGGACCCTTGGGTACTAGTACCTATCACCTTTAGAGGACTATGTGTCCTCGCCATCAGAGGACTGCACATCCTCGCCTGTAGAGGGCTGCACGCCCTTGCCTTTAGAGGGCTACGCGTCCTCATTTTCAGTGTGCTCCATATCCACACCTTAAGAGAATATAAGGTCCTTTGCCCTTAGATGCTTCACCGAGACTTGCGCTCCCGGTTAAGGGGCCAGTAGTTTCCTTTTATCAGTTCCTGGGCCACCCCCTGATATTGGAGGGCGACCAACTGTGCGAGCACATTCAGAGAGGGAGGCTATCACACATCTACTATGCATACCGGGGCAAGATTTCACCCGTGCTGCTGCAAAAAGACGAGTGTGGATCATGCGCACCAACATGACCACTCTTACATGGATATGGACGACGTTGCTATTTAGCAACATTCTGCCCAGCGACCACAATGCCAATCTCCCCCTATAGATGTATCAGTTGGTCTGTGCCGTCATGACATACATGGCTCAATTGATTTCTGATGTCATCTATTGTTTCCAGGGATCGCGCCCACAAGACGCCCAGTGGACCTGAAGAAGTCCAACAGGGCCCTGGGGTTTCCAGCTCTGGTTACGGGCCTCTGTTAGTCCTACAGGGTGCCCGTCCCCCCAGCGAGGTCATGCCATCGTGACATAGGTAAGTATGCACGTGACTCAATTGATTTCTGATGTCATCTATTGTTTGCAGGGATCGCGCCAACAAGACACCTAGTGGACCCGAAGAAGTGCAACAGGGCCTTGGGATTTCCAGCTCTGGTTACGGGCCTCTGTCAGTCTTACAGGGTGCCCGTTCCCCCAGCAAGGTCATGCCATCGTGACATAGGTAAATATACATATGATTCAACTGATTTCTGATACCATCTATTGTTTGCAGGGATCGCGCCCACAAGACACCCAGTGGACCCGAAGAAGTCCAACAGGGCCCTAGGGTTTCCAGCTCTGGTTACGGGCCTCTGTCAGACCTACAGGGTGCCCGTTCCCCCAGCAAGGTCATGCCATCGTGACATAGGTAAGTTTACATATGGTTCAACTGATCTCTGATACCATCTATTGTTTGCAGGAATCGCACCCACAAAGACACCCAGTGGACCCAGAGAAGTCCAACAGGGCCCTGGGGTTTCCAGCTCTAGTTACGGGCCTCTGTAGTCCTACAGGGTGCTCATTCCCCCGGCATGGTCACGCCATCATGACATAGGTAAGTATGCACATCGCTCAACTGATTTCTGATTTCATCTATTGTTTGCAGGGATCGCGCCCGCAAGACACCCAGTGGACCCGAAGAAGTCCAACAGGGTCTTGAATTTTCCAAGCTCTAATTACGGGCCTCTGTCAGTTCTACGGAGTGCCTGTCGCCCCCAGCAAGGTCATCAGGCCCCCTACTAATCGAGCTTTCATCAAGAAGTACTGCGTCCCTAGGCAGGCGCAGGGCGAAACACCACAGCAGCCTGGGGATGGCCGGCAGCGGGCAACAGACGCATCGCCATCACCTCTAGAGTTCACCTCAGCTCATCCACAAAAAGGTTAGAGCGTTGCTTACGACCCATGGTCGACCAATAGGCGACCAAGGCCAAAGCCAAAGGTAAGCAAAGTACTAGGTCCGTGACCGACAAGCCATCACGCATCCAGCTCAACCTAGTACCTTTTAAATCTCTGCTCGTTATTTGATCACTTTTGTTTCTCAAGTCATAGCAGGACACACCTAGTTGCTCATGATCCTAGGAATTTAAATAAAACAAAGCACAAGCTCGGAAGGTAGTCATACCTCACAAAAAAATATATATGTATGTTTAGGTAGAAAGATACCTTGGATATGCATGTATGTAGCAAAAAATACTTCACAAAAAAAAAATATATATGTATGTTTAGGTAGAAAGATACCTTGGATATGCATGTATGTAGCAAAAATACTTCACAAACATATATATGTATGTTTAGGTAGCAAGATACCTTGGACACGCATGTATATAGCAAAATACCACACAAAAGTATACGTATGTTTAGGTAGCAAAATACCTCATGAAAAAAAAAGAGCGAGCAAGAAAAGAAAAAGAAGAAAAAAAATAGAAAATAAAAAAAAATAAAAAATAAAAGTTGTCTAGCTAAAAAACAACATGCTTGTGAAAAAAGATAATTTCCAACTTTTCTTTGAAAGATTTTACTCATCTTAACCAGTTTTTGAAAAAAAATGTGAATACACCTATGTCGCAACCTACCCTTCAGCGGGAGGGCGACGCGTGACTCGCGGGATGCGTGTTCCACGAAAGGAATACGCGCGGAGTCGCCACCAACATTTATTTGAGGAAAACGTCGGAAAAACCAGAAAAGACGTGATCTACGAACTTTTTAAGTGAAAGGTTCAGGAGTTGTATTTACGCACGGGGAAGGTATTAGCACCCCACACGTCCGTCCCAAGGGACGGCAGCCTTTAATCGAATGTGCAAACATGACTTTGATTTTTATGTTCCCTTTTATGTCCTTATATCCTTTATACCCTTTTTATATTTTTCTCTTTTTGTGGTCGACAAGGGTATTTCCCTTTGCTCCTACGTATTCCTCAATTTGCGATGAGGAAATCAGACCTACATAGTTCTTTCCTATCAAGTGATTCTCTTTTTACTTTAGAGGTGATCATTTTAAGGCGTTGGACCTTAAAAATGACCCATTTTACTTAGTAAGAAATTGAAATGACAAACTTCAAAAACCTATTTTTGTGGACGAGCTTGACTAGGCGAGTTGATTTTAGCCTTAGTTTCACCTTAGTTATTAATCAATTCAATTAAGAATGAGAAATCCCAAAGAGAAAACGTCCGATTGATTTTCCGCTTTATTTGACTAAAAGATGTTTTTTTTTATTATTATATTATTATTTTATCTCTTTTTGATTTCCAACGTGGTTACGGCACGACAGAACGGTCGGAATTCATTTTAACCGAAGTTAACGGATAATACAATTCAAACGTTCGGTGGAAATTTATTTTATTTTTAGGTTAAGCGAGAAATGACTTAAATAAAATGGCTTAAGCACGTCAAAAGGGGGTATAAAAAGTAAATGAAACAAGAATAAAAATACACGAAACACAATGTGGACCACCACAGGTACATAGAACGAATCGAAAAGCTTGGTTCGAGGTACTTACCCGTTGAAGATCGAAGAACGATGAAGAACGAATGAAGAACGTCGAAGAACGGTCGAAACCTTCGCGAAATTCCTCACGGAAACGTTACGGAAACATTTCAGAAGCGCCTCGGCTTGGATTTTCTTCACGGAAACAATTTTTCCAAGCAAATTCGAAAGAGAGAGAAGTGCCTAAGGGGCTGAACCCTTTTCCTTCTCACTTCCTCCCCTATTTATAGCAAAATAGGGGAGATGGTTGCCGCCCAGCTCGCCCAGGCGAGCTCAGCTTGCCCAGGCGAGCCAGGTTGCTTCCTCCAGAAGCAACAGCCTTCTGGAGGAATCTTCTGGAGGGCCCAAGTGGGCCTGATTGCTATTTGCACCCCCATTTTTACTAAGTACACCCCCCTCTGCTTTTTTTTGGTGATTCTTTTTTTCGTAAAGTTACGGAAACTTATGAATTTTGTAACGATACTTGTTTTTTTCCGTAATGTTACGGAACCTTGCGGATTACATAATCATCCCCTTTTTGACTCACGGAATGTTACGGAACCCCACTATTTATGCAACGATGCTTCCATTTGATTTCCGGTGTGTCACGGAACCTTACGGATTGTGCATCAATATTTTCTTTTGTTTTTCGGCATGTCCCGGAATTTCACAAATTGCCTAATGATGGGTGCCAAGCACCTTACAAGGACCAAACAAAGGTCGCATGTCATCAAGCAAAGGTCCCCGGACGAAATTAGGGTATGACAGTTGCCCCTCTTTACTTGTCTTTTATTGGAGATAAAAGGAAAGTAAAGATAAGACACTAATTTCGTTCCTCTCGATTGACGAGAGTCGCGGGTGACCATAAAATCTCCGCATGCAAATGACTTGTTGTTCCCGAGGGAACAAAAGGTTCAGAAGACGATGTCAGTCTCTGCATGCTATCAAGCGTTCTGTCTTACAGATAGCAAAAGAATGTTTATACGGATAACCACTCGGGTATTTCCGCCCGTCAGCGTGACTCAAAAGTCAGTATGACAGATCTTGTGAGTGCGGAAGATAATGTAAATCTCCACGTGTCATCGGGCCCGCCGCCTCTGGATGACAAAAGGGTGCAGAATGACCAAATTTTGTCTCTGCGTACCATCGGACACGACTGTGTCTGAATGGAAAAGGGGTGCGGAATGACCAAATTTTGTCTCCGCATGTCATCGGGCCCGCTGCCTCTGGATGACAAAGGGTGCAGAATGACCAAATTTTGTCTCTGCATGTCATCGGGCCCGCCGCCTCTGGATGACAAAAGGGTGCAGAATGACCAAATTTTGTCTCTGCGTGCCATCGGACATGACTGTGTCTGAATGGCAAAGGGGTGCGGAATGACCAAATTTTGTCTCCGCATGTCATCGGGCCCTCCGCCTCTGGATGACAAAGGGTGCAGAATGACCAAATTTTGTCTCTGCGTGCCATCGGACACGACTGTGTCTGAATGGCAAAGGGGTGCGGAATGACCAAATTTTGTCTCCGCATGTCATCGGTCCCGCCGCCTCTGGATGACAAAGGGTGCAGAATGACCAAATTTTGTCTCTGCGCGCCATCGGACACGACTGTGTCTGAATGGCAAAGGGGTGCGGAATGACCAAATTTTGTCTCCGCATGTCATCGGTCCCGCCGCCTCTGGATGACAAAGGGTGCAGAATGACCAAATTTTGTCTCTGCGCGCCATCGGACACGACTGTGTCTGAATGGCAAAGGGGTGCGGAATGACCAAATTTTGTCTCCGCATATCATCGGGCCCGCCGCCTCTGGATGACAAAGGGTGCAGAATGACCAAATTTTGTCTCTGCGCACCATCGGACACGACTGTGTCTGAATGGCAAAGGGGTGCGGAATGACCAAATTTTGTCTCCGCATGTCATCAGGCCCGCCGCCTCTGGATGACAAAGGGTGCAGAATGACCAAATTTTGTCTCTGCGCGCCATCGGACACGACTGTGTCTGAATGGCAAAGGGGTGCGGAATGACCAAATTTTGTCTCCGCATGTCATCGGGCCCGTCGCCTCTGGATGACAAAGGGTGCAGAATGACCAAATTTTGTCTCTGCGCACCATCGGACACGACTGTGTCTGAATGGCAAAGGGGTGCGGAATGACCAAATTTTGTCTCCGCATGTCATCGGGCCCGCTGCCTCTGGATGACAAAGGGTGCAGAATGACCAAATTTTGTCTCTGCGCGCCATCGGACACGACTGTGCCTGAATGGCAAAGGGGTGCGGAATGACCAAATTTTGTCTCTGCATGTCACATGACCTCAGGGTCAGTATGACAGATCTTGTGGGGCGGCCGACAAAAGCAAGGCTCTTGCTCCTACGTATCCTCCAATGAAGAACTCAGACCTACGTAGTTCTAGATAACTTGTGAGACTTGAAAAAGTCTCCACCGGAAGATGCTGACATCTCCGGAAAGGGTGCAAATGACCACACTGGCCTTTGCTCATCAATCACACTTGGGGTCATTGAATGACGAGGTGCAGATAACTGTAAGGTGTCTCTGCGGGCTACCAGCTCTTGAGTCATGGTAACAAAAAGCGGTGCGGTCGACAAAAGCGAGGCTCTTGCTCATACGTATCCTCCAATGAGGAACTCAGACCTACGTAGTTCTGGATAACTTGTGAGACTTGAAAAAGTCTCAGTGTTTTCTCCACTAAAATGCAAACATGCTTTAGCAAAGAGACACAAATTCCAACTGATTAGAGCAGCATATGCTTTTTTGAGTGAAAAACAATGCGTCTACCGGGGAAGGAGAGTATGCTGATGAAATTTTCTCATAACCATAAATGAGATTTTGGATGTTTAGCATTTCATTTCTAAATGACCATTTAGAGGAAACACTGGGTTCGACAAAAATAGAAGAAATCCACTCAAAGTGTATCAATCTCGCACAGGTAAGTGTTTTATCCTAATTCCGAACCATAGATATGTCATGACTTGATTTTGCAAATTATTTCCTATCAAATCAAAAATTACATGCGTGATCATGGATCAATAGGACTTCCCTTGGGAATGGGTTCTTTTGGTGGGTTTTTCGGCTTTTGCGTGTTCTTGGCTTTTTCCTTTTCTGTTTTGGTTTTGCGCGAGGCGAACTAGTCACCAACGCACATGATTTTGGTTGGTAATCATAGGGAGAAGACCACTTTAGGTCATGGTTTCCTTTTCTTTCTTTTGTTCATTTGGTGACAATTCTGTATTGTTCAGATATTGTCTGGTCCAAAGACCTCTCTGCACATTTCTTCTGGTTTCTTTGATCAGGAACTTTCTTCCCTTCCTTTTTTACTTTCTCCCATTCTTTGATTGGGAATTTCCTTTCTTTTGCTTTCTTCCACTCTTTGATTGGGAATTTCCTTTCTTTTCTTTTTGCTTTCTCCCACTCTTTGATTGGGAATTTCCTTTCTTTTCTTTTTGCTTTCGAGGGTAAGGATTGACATTCTCACCCTGGGTCAAGGTTTATGGTGAGTCAGGATTTTGGCTCAAGGCTTATAGAATGGCTAGACATGATACATGTCGGGGTTTGGTTTGGCTCAAGGATAAAAGGGATGCCCCACATTATTTCCATGACACAAATGCAAAAATGATGATTTGGAAATTTTATGCAAAACTGGTCATGCATGCACCTATGCGGACACTCAAGTGTCAAATTTTTATGGTCATGTGATGCTAGGGCTCAGGATTCATTTCCTCTATTTTAGTCAACCCAACATTTCCAAAACATGTTCTTTTATCCATTTGTGCATTCATTTCCTCTGTTGGACTTCTTCGGGTCCACTGGGTGTCATGCAGGCGCGATCCCTGCAAACAATAGATGAAATCAGAAATCAGTTGAGCGATGTGCATACTTACCTATGATGACGTGACCTTGCCAGGGGGGTACGGGCACCCTGTAGGACTGATAGAGGCCCGTAACCAGAGCTGGAAACCCCAGGGCCCTGTTGGACTTTTCCGGGTCCACTGGGTGTCTTGTGGGTGCGATCCCTGCAAATAGTAGATGACATTAGAAATTAGTTGGAAATAATGCATACCTACCTATGTCGGGACGGCACAGACCAACTGATACTTCCGTAGGGGGAGATCGGCATTACGATCACTGGGCAGAATGTTGCTAAGTAACAACGTCATTTATATCTGTGTAAGAGTGGTCATGTTGGTGCGCATGATCCGCACTCGTCTCTTTGCAGCGGCACGGGTGAAATCTTGCCCCGGTATGCATAGTAGCTGTGTGATAGCCTCCCTCTCTGGTTGTGCTCGCACAGTTGACCCTCCTCCAATATCAGGGGGTGGCCCAGGAACCGTTAAAAGGAAACTACTGGTCCCTTAACCGGGAGTGCAAGTCTCGGTTAAGCATTTAAGGACAGAGGACCTTAAATTATCTTAAGGTGTGGATATGGAGCCCACTGAAAGTGAGGACGCGTAGCAATCTAAAGGCGAGGGCGTATAGCCTTCTGAATTTCAGGACGTGTCGCCTTTTGAAGGCGAGGGAGTGTAGTCCTATGATGGCGAGGACATGCAATCCTCTAAAGATGAGGGCATGTCCCTCTTTGAAAATGGGGGACATGTAGTCCTCTGATGGCGAGGACGTGTAGTCCGCTAAAGGCGAGGACGTGTAGTCCTTTGAAGGTGAGGGCGTGTAGCCCTACAAAGGTGAAGGTACATGACCCTTTGAAGGGAAGGACGTGTAGTCCTCTGAAGGCGAGGACGTGTAGTCCTCTGAAGGTGAGGGCGTGCAGCCCTCTGTTGGCGAGGACGTGTAGTCCTCCAAAGGTGAGGGCGTGTAACCCTACGAAGGTGAGGACATGCAGTCCTCTGATGGAGAGGGCGTGTAGCCCTCTGAAGGTGAGGACATGCAGTCCTCTGATGGCGAGGGCGTGTAGCCCTCTGAAGGTGAGGACATGCAGTCCTCTGATGGCGAGGGCGTGTAGCCCTCTGAAGGTGAGGACATGCAGTACTCTGATGGCGAGGGCGTGTAGCCCTCTAAAGGTGAGGACGTGTGATCCTCTAAAGGTGAGGGCGTGTAACCTTATGAAGGTGAGGACATGCAGTCCTCTGATGGCGAAGGCGTGTAGCCTTCTGAAGGTGATGACATGCAGTCCTCTGATGGCGAGTGCGTGTAGCCCTCTGAAGGTGAGGACATGCAGTCCTCTGATGGCGAGGGCGTGTAGCCCTCTGAAGGTGAGGACATGCAGTCCTCTAATGGCGAGGGCGTGTAGCCCTCTGAAGGTTAGGACGTGTGATAATCTAAAGGTGACGGCGTGTAGCCCTACGAAGGTGAGGACATGCAGTCCTCTGATGGCGAGGGCGTGTAGCCCTCTGAAGGTGAGGACATGCAGTCCTCTGATGGCGAGGGCGTGTAGCCCTCTGAAGGTGAGGACATGCAGTCCTCTGATGGCGAGGGCGTGTAGCCCTCTGATGGTGAGGACGTGTGATCCTTTAAAGGTGAGGGCGTGTAGCCCTACGAAGGTGAGGACATGCAGTCCTCTGATGGCGAGGGCGTGTAGCCCTATGAAGGTGAGGACGTGTGATCCTCTAAAGGTAAGGGCGTGTAGCCCTACGAAGGTGAGGACATGCAGTCCTCTGATGGCGAGGGCGTGTAGCCCTCTGAAGGTGAGGACATGCAGTCCTCTGATGGCGAGGGCGTGTAGTCCTCTGAAGGTGAGGACATGCAGTCCTATGATGGCGAGGGCGTGTAGCCCTCTGAAGGTGAGGACATGCAGTCCTCTGATGGCGAGGGCGTGTAGCCCTCTGAAGGTGAGGACATGTGATCCTCTAAAGGTGAGGGCATGTAGCCCTATGAAGGTGAGGACATGCAGTCCTCTGATGGCGATGGCGTGTAGTCCTCTGAAGGTGAGGACATGCAGTCCTCTGATGGCGAGGGCGTGTAGCCCTCTGAAGGTGAGGACGTGTGATCGTCTAAAGGTGAGGGCGTGTAGCCCTACGAAGGTGAGGACATGCAGTCCTCTGATGGCGAGGGTGTGTAGCCCTCTGAAGGTTAGGACATGCAGTCCTCTGATGGCGAGTGCGTGTAGCCCTCTGAAGGTGAGGACATGCAGTCCTCTGATGGCGAGGGCGTGTAGCTCTCTAAAGGTGAGGACATGCAGTCCTCTGATGGCGAGGGCGTGTAGCCCTCTGAAGGTGAGGACGTGTGATCCTCTAAAGGTGAGGGCATGTAGCCCTACGAAGGTGAGGACAAGCAGTCCTCTGATGGCGAGGGCGTGTAGCCCTCTGAAGGTGAGGACGTGTGATCCTCTAAAGGTGAGGGCGTGTAGCCCTACGAAGGTGAGGACATGCAGTCCTCTGATGGCGAGGGCGTGTAGCCCTCTGAAGGTGAGGACATGCAGTCCTCTGATGGCGAGGGCGTGTAGCCCTCTGAAGGTGAGGACATGCAGTCCTCTGATGGCGAGGGCGTGTAGCCCTCTGTAGGTGAGGACATGCAGTCGTCTGATGGCGAGGGCGTGTAGCCCTCTAAAGGTGAGGACGTGTGATCCTCTAAAGGTGAGGGCGTGTAGCCCTACGAAGGTGAGGACATGCAGTCCTCTGATGGCGAGGGCATGTAGCCCTCTGAAGGTGAGGACATGCAGTCCTCTGATGGCGAGGGCGTGTAGCCCTCTGAAGGTGAGGACATGCAGTCCTCTGATGGCGAGGGCGTGTAGCCCTCTGAAGGTGAGGACGTGTGATCCTCTAAAGGTGAGGGCGTGTAGCCCTACGAAGGTGAGGACATGCAGTCCTCTGATGGCGAGGGCGTGTAGCCCTCTGAAGGTGAGGACATGCAGTCCTCTGATGGCGAGGGCGTGTAGCCCTCTGAAGGTGAGGACATGCAGTCCTCTGATGGCGAGGGCGTGTAGCCCTCTGAAGGTGAGGACGTGTGATCCTCTAAAGGCGAGGGCGTGTAGCCCTACGAAGGTGAGGACATGCAGTCCTCTGATGGCGAGGGCGTGTAGCCCTCTGAAGGTGAGGACGTGTGATCCTCTAAAGGTGAGGGCGTGTAGCCCTACGAAGGTGAGGACATGCAGTCCTCTGATGGCGAGGGCGTGTAGCCCTCTGAAGGTGAGGACATGCAGTCCTCTGATGGCGAGGGCGTGTAGCCCTCTGAAGGTGAGGACGTGTGATCCTCTAAAGGTGAGGGCGTGTAGCCCTACGAAGGTGAGGACATGCAGTCCTCTGAAGGTGAGCCAATAGGTACAAGTACCAAAGGACTTTAACCTTGCAAGAAAGCAAGAGGTTGACTCTTTGAGAGGGCCTCTCATCTATTCACTTATTACCTAATATGAACATGATTATTTTTTGGGGATGCAAATGTATGCAACCTTCATCTTGAAATGCAGTAAATGCAGGCTTTGTATGCAATAATGCAATGTTATAGAAAATTTTACAATGTTCATGACATTCTTTCCCTATTTTGTGATTTTGATTTTGATTTGATTTTTTTTTTGGAAAACACAAATTGACTGTCCTTTTGAAAGCTGTGATAGTCCATGCAACCTTATCCTATCTTTTGCAAGTCTCTCCGAGAACTCCCTCAGAGTGTGTGTTTTGTTTGATTTAGTCATTTGACCATTTTGGAGTGACGGCAATGGAGTCGTTTGATTTTTAATCAATCCATTGAAATCCTAGGGTTTGTCCCCCTTTTTTGTTGAAAACATCGATGGGTGAGAACTTTTGATCGGCCCCTATGTTCACTTGAGGCTCATGCACGGTGCCCCTCATTGCCCCAGTGTAAGGCTTTGAGGTACCAATCGTTGTCTTTCGTCATGACCTTGTAGGAGGGAACCTATTGGGTGAGAACTTCTAATCTGCCCCTAGGTTCACTTGAGGCTCATGCACGATGCCCCTCATTGCCCCAGTGTAAGGCTTTGAGGTACCAATCGTTGTCTTGTTTTCATAGCCTCGTAGTGAGGAAGAATGAAAGAAGCAGTTGATTCTTGCAAAAAGAATTTTCCAAGGACGAGAAATAGTTGAAGGATTTTTTCAGTTGATGGATTAAGTCAAATGACTCCTATGTAGAAGCAAGATGTTTTGATGTTTTGATGATGCCGAAGGATCAAGTGCTTCTAAGTTTTATTCGAGACAAGAAATCAAGATATATGATCAAGTTGATCTCTAGAATCTTAGGAAGAAGTTTCCAAATTGAAAAACAAAAGGTTTGACCAAAGAATTCTATCATTTCAAATTGAGATTTGCTCTCTGGTAATCGATTACCAGCAGTTGAAAATGTTTTAATTCAAATTTTTAGAACCTGTAATCGTTTACACAAGTCTTGTAATCGATTACCAGAGGGGATTTTCGGAAAATAATTTCCAAGAGTCACATCTATTCAAATGGTTTATGAATGGCCATCAAAGGTCTATTTATATGTGACTTGGAAACACGAATTCCAAGAGATCTTTTATTGCCCAAAAAGTTTATCCTCTCAAAAGATTAAGAGTTTTTCTGAACTGAACTGTCTTATCCTCTCAAAAAGATTCCTTGGTCAACCACTTGCATATTCAATAAGGAATTTTCATTGTACAATCTATCCCTTTTAAGAGAGATTTCTTCTTCTCTTCTTCTTATTTCTAAAAAGGGATTAAGAGACCGTGGGTCTCTTGTTGTAAAGGATTCCTGAACACAAGGGAAGGGTTGTCCCTGTGTGGTTCAGACTTTGTAAAAGGAGTTTTACAAAGAGAGTGGAAAATCTCAAGTGGGTTTCTTGAGGACTGGACGTAGGCGCGGGAAGTGGCCGAACCAATATAAATCAAGTTTGCATTCCTCTCTTCCTTTAAACTTCTTTTATTGCTATTTATCTTTTGCTTTAAAGAAGTTTATTTTGATTTGTCTTTTGAGTAATTCATGTTAAGTGTGCATTGTTAATCCAAAAAGAAAGAGTGATAGTTCAATTGGGGAATAGTCTTTGCATCTTAATTCAACCCCCCCTTTCTTAAGATAACTGAGGCCATTTGTCCAACATCCTATTCTTGACAACTCGCTTCTCTAAGAAGACAAACTTTCCGGCATGATAAAATGAGGTCACATGAACGTCTATATTTTTACTTGAAAACACAGTCAATCAAATGCCCTCTCTTCTTTTTTTGTTTTTTTGTTTTGTTTTGTTTTTTTTCTTTTTTTTTTTTTACTTTACTCGTCGTTTTACGACACCCCCACCAACGTGCAAGATGAGTAATCTCTGATTGAACGGACTTGGAAGTCAACACTCAGGAGCGCAGGTTGCTTGAGCAAACAGACCAATGGCTTACACTCACATTCCGGTGGAAGTTGAATAAGCAAAGATGTGTTCGTGAGAGGATGTCCATTTTATCCATATCATTTAGCATTGTAACTATGGTTTATGGCATAAACTTGAAAATCCTGATGAGTCATAACAACAGCTTCCAGAATTGCCCCATGTATGGTGTTGCTTGTCAATGTTAGGATTCAACAAGCGATTCTCCTCAAATTTCAGCCAGCCCGTATCAATTAGACTTCACACTTTATGCTTCGGGGTCATACAATGCTCAATGGAATGCCCCGGGGCTCCTCCATGATAAGCACACGTTGCGTTTGAGTCGTATCCTCAAAAAAATGGATGTTGAGGAACCTTGGTTGGGGTTATGGCTACCATTGAATTATTGAGTGGATATGGGATCAAGTTTAGCATATGACAACGGAATTTGGGGTGAACCCTACAGGCTTTTTGCTGTAAAATTCCTTTTTGTTGGTGTTTTTTGGTTTGTGCTAAAGGTGGTCTTCATCATTGGAAGTGCGGTAGACAGGCTTTGTGGTTGATTTAGGGATGGCCTTTGTGGATAACTGGGCGGTGGGTAAGGAGGAGGTCTGTTATTGGCTGAGTAATGACATTGTTGGGTTGGTGGGAAACTTGGTCGTATAGGAATGGCAGTCACAGCATGGGTTTCTCCCTCTTTCTCACCCTCTTCATTTGCCCCAGTTTTCTCATTCGTCCAAGCAGGATGACTAAATTTGCCTTTTTTCAGACCCACATCGATCCTTTCACTGGCAAAGACCAAATCCTCAAAGCTTTGAAGGTGCGTAGCCCACCATTTTCCATAGTAGAATACTGGTAATGTGTCTACTATCATTGTCATCGTTTTTTTTGTCATTGAGGTGCCACTTTGAGCTGCCAGGTTCTCCACCTTTGGGCGTATTCTTTGAAAGATTTGTGCCCCCTTTTTGCACATGTTCTGTAGTTGCATCCTATCCGAAGACATTATACTGACACTGCCTAACGAAGGCAACCACTAGGTCCTTCCAAGAATGGACTCGGGAAGGTTCCAAGTTAGTGTACCAGGTAATAGCTACCCAGTAAGACTTTCTTGGAAGGAATGTATCAGTAATTCCTTATCTTTTGCGCATGCCCCCATCTTCCGATAATACATCTTTAGATGGTTCTTGGGGCAAGTAGTCCCCTTGTACTTGTCAAAGTCCAGCACCTTGAACTTGGGAGGGGTGATGATATTGGGTTCTAGGAACAACTCTTTTAGGTTAGCAAAGGCATAATCTTCACCTCCTTCAATGGCCCTGAGCCTTTCCTCTAAATGATCTAACTTTTCCATTTCTGCCATAGCACGAGGGTTTTTACTTGTTGTGGAATGCAAGAGGTGTAGCTGGGGGTGATACTGAGGGCCTTCCGAAGTGTTTTCAAGGGGTATACCACCAACTACTTGCCCTCCAGTGGCATATCCGAGCCAAGACTCGAAGTCGGCTAGATTGTGGTGGGGAATTTCACGTGTCTCTTCCACGGTTTAAGAGACATGTGCATGATCAGTTTGGGGTTGCTGGCTCTCAATGGGTACAGGAGTGGAGTTATTGACATTCTTATTGGGAGTGTACGCCACATTGGGTGGCGTATAGTTGAGAGGCAAGCCATATGGCGGGAAAGCATGCTCGTTTTGAATTTGCACATCATGGGGGCCGCCCGTACTTCCCAAATCTTTGCCTACCATATCTGAGGTTGGATGATTCATTTGGTTGATGCCGGATGGGGACGTCGGGTTCACCTTAGCAACAACGCTGGTAGCAGAATTGCAACCGCGTTGGCTTCCATTATCTTTTTCACGCTCATCATGGCCTCCATCATTGTGGCCATTTTCTCTTTAATGGCCTCCATGTCGGCCTTCATCTTCTCTTGTATCTCCTCTACTTCACCCATTACTCTAGCTCTAGCACAAGTTCGGTGAGGACGCCGTAAAGCATGTTTTATATATATATATTTTTTTTTATAACAATGATTAAGTTCATTTTATTTTATTTTATTTTATTTTTCAAGGAAAGAATGCAATGAGCAATGCAACCAATGAAAAGCATGGATGTATGCGAATGATGTACAGTTGAAGTATTGCGAATTTTTACGCAGGATATGGGGTTGAATCAATTTAGATTTTCAACATGGTCCATGACATCTTTGTCAAGGTGAAACTAGAAGTAACAAGGACATCAACAATCCTAAATATGTTTGGCAGTGGACGAAGCAGTGATGTGACTCGATTCATCTTTTGCCCCAATTTTGCAAGACGGTTACTTCCATATTTCAACTTGACTTGATGAACCTTTTTATAAAAGCATGAGCTTGGTTCAACCCTATCATCCAAGGAATGGCAATTCTGATCGCCAATACTTCAACAACATCTCATAGGGATGAATGACTCGGGCATACTTTAAGCTATACATGGAAAATGTAATTATGAAATTGAGATGCCCGAAGAAACACCATTTCCTAGTTAACCATGCATTAGGTACCATGTTCAATTATTTTGTTTTGTTGTTGTGTGTATTTTTTTTTTTTTTAGAAATGGGTTTATGATCCCAACATGGTTGGCTCATGGTACCTAACATATGCAACTAAGAATGCATCATGAATTTTCATGCTTCCCCTTTTTTTTTGTTTTTGTTTTGTAGAGGAAAATACAAGGATCATGTATGAGCAAACATGTAGAACAAAAAGTATGTTGAACGCATATGCATGATGATGCAATGACTCATGCAAAATGGGAATGTGATAACGGACAAATGCAGGAACGACATGTTCATTATGATGCTGAAGAGATGTTTATGCGGTGCATGATATGAATGCATTTACGGACACGAGGGCCCGGAAAATCATCTCTCCTTACTGTGCATTTGGGGGCGCAGTGCCCCATGTGTACAATTAAGAAGGTGATATGGACCTTCCGGCTTCCCGTGACAAAGGACGAGACCAACATACAATGCATGTTAGAGATAAAATGTGGGGGTGACTTGATTCGCACTGATTTTTGGAGTAAAAACGTGGGATAAACTCATTTTTTTCAAAAAGTTATAACTAGTCAAGATCTGAGCGACAATACAAACTTCCTAGCGGTTTCTAATCATATGGTCCATTAAGTCTATCATATGCTGACAATAGCTGAGAAGTCCGTGGATCTCCTTGGGGGCGGAGTAGGTGTCCGCCATTGCTTTGGCCTTGGCTAGCAATCGGGGAAGTTCTTGACTCCTGTTCAAAGTAAGAGCAAATCGGCCCATCCTCATTGTTGCCTTTTGGTTCAATGAATCAATTACCCTTTCCCTTGCTTCCCTTTCTACTGATATCTTGGCGTACTCATCCTCTAGCCTTTGCTCGTGAGTCGCCGCTAGATTTAGCTTCTCTTTGCACTTATCGATGATGGCCCACATATTCCCTTCAGTCTCGCTTTAACTGTTGGAACAAATTTCTTTTCGACATAAGGCAAACCTTTAGCTCGTCCTTCAAGATCATGCCTTTGACCCGTGATGATTTCTTTCACCTTTTCGTTCCAAGGCTTCAGCTGTGGCCATATTGACGTCCCTTAGTTCATCATACTCTTTTCAGACTTTGATGGCTATGGACTTGAACTTCTCTTCGACTACCCGGGCTCTTTCAAGCTCTGCCTTTAGGGCTTGTACCTCATCACTTTCTTCCGAAGCATTAACCTCATTGTCTCTCACAGTCTTTAGATTTGGGAGCCAATCCAATCCTTGTGTCTGGACTCTCAGCCACTTATGATAGCCGTCGATGATCCCATTACTGCTTCCCCTAAGCTCTCTGTCCTTTCTTCACGCCGCATCCCATGCCTTGCGAACTCCTTGGAGTACCCTCGCGTTGTGGTCACCGAAACCCCGTGCGATGAAAGGCGTGATGCTTTCGTTTGATGGCACTCCTCTCATGGGGTAGCCAAGCTGTCTTATGGCGAGGACGGGATTATAATTAATACAACCCCTTGTTCCATCAAGGGAACATTTGGACATCCTTCGCATGAAGATAGAATCCTGATTCTTCCTTCCTTCTAGCGAGGGAACAAATTAACAGACGCCCCTCAATGCTAGCCAAGAGTTGGTCCCAATTCGCCTTTCCTTTTTCGACGCACGAGCGGTGACCTTGTAGCGGATAGACGGGCCTACCTTCTTGGAGAAAAGGGTGTGAAACCAGCCACACATAGAGAGCCAGTGCACAACAAACAATTCATGCGCTGCTCTTTTCACATCCCCGGTCGAACGTGTCATACATGGCCAAAATGGCGACGACCGAGCTTTCCTTGCCATGATGAAAGGCGAGGAAAGCGTCAATCACTGCTAGGTCCACTAACCCTTCCATATTCGGAAAGAGGACAACTCCAAAGATCAAAAGCGCCAAGATGTCAATAAAAGAAAGCCCATTCGCCTTGATTTTCCAAGGCCTTTGCCCTTTCCTCCAAACACTTCCTTGATACTCCGACTACCCCATTCCTATTTTGCTTTACCTGGTTCAACTCTTGTGCTGAGATTTTCACTACCTTGGCAACTCTTGTCGTGGAGGGATAGAACCAGAGAAAAGATATGGCTTCCTTCCTCCCAGTGGGCATCCCAGGATTTCTTCAAACTCTTTCAAGTCGGCACTAGCTGGAAGTCCTCGAATGTGAAGCACCTTAGGGGCTGGTCATAATACTGGGAAAGGGATGCAATCGGTTCCATGGAGACTTCTACCCTAGCTAGGTCCCAAATCTTACCATAGGCTTTGCGGAAGGCTTGCTGTTGAAGTTGACCCATTAATTGCCCCAACTCTCGTAAACTAGTGACCTCTAAGCTCTTGATTTTGACTTGATTGAACCTCTTTTTAAGCGGATGCTTTTGACTTGATCCCATGTTTTACTAAAGTGAAATAAAATCTAGTGCGAATCAAAACTCCGACATCTATCATGGGTGGAATGGATGAATGCATGAAGGAATGCATATGACACGGATGCAATTTATGAATACGGGAGCCCGGGAAATTGTCTCCTTCTTAGATACAACGTCTTGGGGTAGCAAAGTGCCCAACGTATGTATTTAAGAAGGTGACACGGACCCTCCGTTGGTTTGCCCAAGAGAGGGGATTAAGACGGAACCCGCACATGATGCACATGCAAAAGGTACAATACGGGGATGTACATAGTATGACAATATTCACTGAACATAAGCAAAAGGGTATATGATACTTATGCATGGCAGTGTGAAAAATGGCACGCAGCGTGTTTGCTCCGTGCCCCTATTTAAGGGACCTATAAGGGAGAGAGCTAACTAGGCATTTAGCAACAACTCCCAAGGTAGTCATATCTCTCTTGATGGTTTCTAGAGGTATCATCCCCTTCGAAGAACATATTGCAGCAGTAGGGACTACTAGCAACAACAAGTTTTCAAAGAGAAAAGCTCTAGATGAGGGTTCACTGTAATCAAGCAAGTCGGAGACCTAGCATGATCACAGATTCACCTCCACTCCTTATGTTCCCATGAACCCGGGTATAGGGCCCTTTTCCACTCACAGTGTGTGCAATTAGTGTTGGTGTTCGTGTGCATCAAATGAATAAATATTTACTTCATGCATACATTTTAAAACGCACTAAAAGCAACAAAAAGTTTATATACACAAGAACATAATGAACGGAAACCAACAAAGGGATAAGTCACGGTAAAACATTGCACAAGATTAAATGGCCTAACTCTCTAAAAACAGTCCCCAGTGGAGTCGCCAACTGTCGCAACCTACCCTTCGACGGGAGGGCGATGCGTGACTCGCGGGATGCGTGTTCCACGAAAGGAATACGCGCGGAGTCGCCACCAACGTTTATTTGAGGAAAACGTCAGAAAAACCGGAAAAGACATGATCTACGAACTTTTTAAGTGAAAGGTTCGAGAGTTGTATTTACGCACGGGGAAGGTATTAGCACCCCACACGTCCGTCCCAAGGGACGGCAGCCTTTAATCGAATGTGCAAACATGACTTTGATTTTTATGTTCCCTTTTATGTCCTTATATCCTTTATACCCTTTTTATATTTTTCTCTTTTTGTGGTCGACAAGGGTATTTTCCTTTGCTCCTACATATTCCTCAATTTGCGATGAGGAAATCAGACCTACGTAGTTCTTTCCTATCAAGTGATTCTCTTTTTACTTAAGAGGTGATCATTTTAAGGCGTTGGACCTTAAAAATGACCCATTTTACTTAGTAAGAAATTGAAATGACAAACTTCAAAAACCTATTTTTGTGGACGAGCTTGACTAGGCGAGTTGATTTTAGCCTTAGTTTCACCTTAGTTATTAATCAATTCAATTAAGAATGAGAAATCCCAAAGAGAAAACGTCCGATTGATTTTCCGCTTTATTTGACTAAAAGATGTTTTTTTTATTATTATATTATTATTTTATCTCTTTTTGATTTCCAACGTGGTTACGGCACGACCGAACGGTCGGAATTCATTTTAACCGAAGTTAACAGATAATACAATTCAAACGTTCGGTGGAAATTTATTTTATTTTTAGGTTAAGCGAGAAATGACTTAAATAAAATGGCTTAAGCACGTCAAAAGGGGGTATAAAAAGTAAATGAAACAAGAATAAAAATACACGAAACACAATGTGGACCACCACGGGTACATAAAACGAATCGAAAAGCTTGGTTCGAGGTACTTACCCGTTGAAGATCGAAGAACGATGAAGAACGAATGAAAAACGTCGAAGAACGGTCGAAACCTTCGCGAAATTCCTCACGAAAATGTTACGGAAACGTTTCGGAAGCGCCTCGACTTGGATTTTCTTCACGGAAACAATTTTTCCAAGCAAATTCGAAAGAGAGAGAAGTGCCTAAGGGGATGAACCCTTTTCCTTCTCACTTCTTCCCCTATTTATAGCAAAATAAGGGAGATGGTTGCCGCCCAGCTCGCCCAGGCGAGCCAGGTTGCTTCCTCCAGAAGCAACAGCCTTCTGGAGGAATCTTCTGGAGGGCCCAAGTGGGCCTGGTTGCTATTTGCACCCCCATTTTACTAAGTACACCCCCCTCTGCTTTTTTTTGGTGATTCTTTTTTTCGTAAAGTTACGAAAACTTATGAATTTCGTAACGATACTTGTTTTCTTTCCGTAATGTTACGGAACCTTGCGGATTACATAATCATCCCCTTTTTGACTCACGGAATGTTACGGAACCCCACTATTTATGCAATGATGCTTCCATTTGATTTCCGGTGTGTCACGGAACCTTACGGATTGTGCATCAATATTTTCTTTTGTTTTCCGGCATGTCCCGGAATTTCACAAATTGCCTAATGATGGGTGGCAAGCACCTTACAAGGACCAAACAAAGGTCGCATGTCATCAAGGAAAGGTCCCCGGACGAAATTAGGGTATGACAACCTGCTGCGCACTAATACTTG